>NC_056738.1:10481232-10488732 GCF_019279795.1 Protopterus annectens | reverse complement strand
AAAGAAAGGTTACTGTCAACTTGGGTCCCCAGATCCCTGATAACCTCTTCTGTGCTTAATGGATTGCCACCTATGTGGTAACTTGGGGTTACCTTGTTTTTACCAAAGGGTATGACTATACATTTTTTGGCGTTTAGCTTAAGGCCATGGCTCTGGCACCAGTTATCCGTTTCTATGAGACCTCTCTGAAGAATATCTGTGTCTGATGGATTTTCAACTATGGCGCCCAGTTTGCAGTCATCTGCAAACTTTGTCAGCCACAATCCTCCTATGTTTGCCTGCACTTCTGAAAAGTAGATGCCGAACAAGAGGGGGCCCAGGACTGAGCCCTGTGGGACACCGCTTGTGACCGGCATGGAGTCTGACATGGCACCAGCAACTCTAACCCTGTGGGTTCTGTCCTTGAGTCAGTTTGCAACCCATCTCGTGACATATGGGTTTACATTTAAGCTGGTGAGCTTTTCTATGATACCTGAGTGGGGTATTGTGTCGAAAGCTTTTGCAAGGTCAAGGTAGGCTGTGTGAACTGCCTTACCCTCATCAATGGCCTTGGTGACTGTTTCAAAAAAGTTGACCAAGTTCAAGAGGCATGATCTGCCCTTGACAAAGCCAAAATGGGTAGGATCCAATGTCTGTAGGTCCCCTATGTCTTTATTTATGAGTTCCATTATGATCCTCTCCATAGCTTTGCAGACCAGGCTTGTTAAGCTTATGGGGCGGTAATTACCAGGGTCCGTAGAAGCACCACCTTTGTGGAGTGGGACCACAGTTGCCGTACGCCACTCTTTGGGTACGTATCCTGTGGTAAGGCTAAGATTAAACAGCAGCCTTATGTGTGGGTTTAGTTCCTCATTGAGTTCGTGTAGCACACAGCCGGGGACACCATCCGGTCCCATTGATGCTGTGTTTTTAGCTTTAGAGAGAGCAGCTCTCACCTGGGCATTTGAGATGATTGGGAGGCTACACTCTGCTGGGATAGATATTTCTCCTTTTGGGGGAGGGAGGGCAGAAATTTTCACTGAACCTGTCTGCCAGTATGTTTGCAATGTCTGTGGGTTCAGTGATTTTTGTATCATTTTGGACTAATTCTGAGCATATCTGGGAGTTTCCACCCAGATTTCTAACATAGCTAAAGAAGGCCTTATGATTGTCTTTTGAGTCCTTGGCGATTTTTCTCTCAAAGTTGGCCTTGGATGATTTTATGAGTGATCGTAGTTTTTACTAGTATTGATCAGAGATGTCTTCCCTTTTAGGGATTTTGCTCTATCTTGTAGTAGCTTTCTCCTCTTGTTGTAAAGTTTGTTTATGGCTGGGGTCCACCAGATCGGGCGCTTGCCTTTGGTAGAAAGGGTCTTGATTTTATTTGGGATTGCTTGATCCATGCAATCCTGGAGGTGCTCGTAGAAAGCATTTGTAAGGGATTCAGCAGTGTGGGTTGTGGTTTCCAATGGCTCAGGGGCCTTGAAGGATACCATACCAGTCTTAAGAAGTGTGAAGTTGGCTTTTGAGAAGTTCTTCACTGTGGTCTTTTTTGTTGGGGGTGAGGGCGGGATGTGGATCTCCAGTGAGATTAGTTTATGGTCTGATCTCACCAATGAGGGATATACTTCCGGTGTGGAGCATTTTGTCCCCATGTTTGTGATGATCAGGACTAGTATATTTTCACCTCTTGTGGGAATGGTGACAAGTTGTTCCATAGCATTTGAGTTTATGAACTCCAGGAACCTTTGGGCTAGAGTATTGGGGCTTGAGTAATATTCCCAGTCTATGTTTGGGTAGTTGAAGTCACCCAATATGATGGTGTTTGGAGAGACATTTATACTCTCCAGTGTCTTCAGGAAGGCTGTGTGGGGTTCCTGAGTTTGAGAGGGTGGCCTGTAACATGCTACAAACTGTAGAGCAGTTTTGCCTATGGTTAATTGCACCTGAATGGTCTCTGATGCTTCGTGAGTTGCCACCAGCCTGGAGGTGTGGGTATCCTTGATGAATATGGATACACCCCCTCCTTTTGTGGTACGGTCCGGGTTTTGGGGCCGGAACGCATGATATGAGGTAAAACCTGATAGTGCCAGGATGCTCTCAGGAGCCTTGAACCAGGTTTCAGTCACAGCACAGACATCGATGTTCTCCATACTGAGGAGGGCTTCGAGGGCATGCATCTTGAGATTTAGACTTCTGGCATTGAGCAGCATTACCCTTAGTTTTTTTCCGTTATTGTTTTCTAGGGCGGTGAATTTGAGCCTTGTCTAAAAAAGGCACTATGGGGGTGGCAAGAGCCTTTGCCAATATCCGGAAACCCAGGGGTGACAGGTGCAAGCCGTCCCTTGTGAAGCAGCGTGGCTTGTCAAGCATGTCATTCCAGGCAGACAGACATTGGATCCCCTTAGAATGACACCAGTAATTAAGCCAATTATTAAAACTGATCATTTTGTCTCTGTATTGTGGCATCATTCTTGGTGAAGGTAGGATACTTCTCAGGGTCAGGGTCATACCAGCCTGGGCCACATAATCTGAGAGCTCCTTTATGTCTCTTTTCATGTAGTCCAGGGAGGTACGTCTCAGGTCATTCACACCGGCATGGACAATGACTGAGTCATACTTGTACTTGCTGTGGAGTGACCTGAGTGCTTGTGTTATGTGGCGGATTCTAGCACCCGACAGGCAGCTTACTGTGACCCTCTCCTTGTTCAGTCTGGTGAGTGGGATGTCAGTGTGTCTGACTATGGAGTCACCTATGACAAGTGTGTCTGGCATTGTGTTTGGCCTTAAGGGATGTGACTGATTTGCACACTGACTTTGTGATCTATGTGTTGCTTGTGTTATGTCATGAGGTGGCAGTTGTTTGGGTGTCTGCTTTGGAGGCCTCTGCTGTTTTGGTAGATTTTTGATCAGTGCCTCCGAGTATGTCTTTGTGTGTTTATGTGTTTGATTTGTAGTTGTGATAGTTCTATGTGAGACTGGGTTTATGGTGTGTGTGGTTACCTTCTCCTCCTGTCTGGTTTTGCCAGTCCTGAGTTGAGAGAGCTCAGCCTCCAGTTTGGCTATATAGTTGCATCTCTCGCATGTATTTGTGTTTTGTGGGAGGAGGAGAGGGTTGTCTGTGTACATGAGGCAATTGTAACATTGCCTCGATATTCCCAGATTCACCAGCTGAGCAGGAGAGGACGCTAGCAACTGACCCTTTGACATGCTAGAAGAAATGAAAATGTTTGCTGTGTAACTGAGTCCAGAAAGGACCTATAGGGAAGTGAGTACTCAAGGGGGTTTTAAGCTAGTGAAGTACTTTGTATAATATAGAAGTGCTTTACCTGACTAAAAAATGCTTTAGGAACAAGTGCTGAGCTTTACAGATAGAGAATAGACTGTTTAGATTACAAGTAGAGCAGTTCTAAGGGAAAAAATGAAGAGCAGACTTTACGGAGCCAGAAATAGTTTAACCTCAAGGTCAAAATAGGTGTCACCATCTCCGACAGCAGACTTGTCACTAGTGGTGTCCCCCCAGGGATCTGTCCTGGGACCTCTATTGTTTGGCATCTATATCTCAGAGGTCTAGGCAAAGACGAAAGGCCTGTGGCTGACCATCTCTGTGGATGTCTTTAAGTTGGGTGCTGTCATTGAATCCTCAAATGATAGCTTACTTCAAGAGGGTCTCACAGCAATAATGACCGGTGCAAAAGTCATACAAGTTAAATGCAAAAAAATGTATTATCATACCATTCAGCAAAAACATGGCTCCTACTGATTACTACATCAATGGCAGCTCTCTAAGCACATAACCTGTGATGAGACACCTGGTACACAGGTTAACAACAATCTCACATTTGACCATCATGTAGCAGCAGTGGTCAGAAAAGTCTTTTACTTGGTTCATCTCATAAGTAAAGGGATTGCATCCAGAAAAAAAGGAGCTTATTATCTCTCTGTACTTCTTCTTCTTCATTAGGCCAATAATTAAGTACAATGCCTAGCTTAGTATGTACTTCTCCAAACACCTGCACCAACTAGAAAGGCCACAGAAATACCTCACAATGAGAATCCATGGCCTCCAACACCTGTCCTATGTGGACAGGCTCAAATCACTATTACTCTACTCGGTATCGTACAGATTGCTCAGAGGTGATCTGTGTCTCCCCTACAAGGCAATCTCAGACCCTGCTCTACTAGAGATGCTCCATATCCATATGTTTAACTCCTCGCACATTACCCAGTTGAAAGGCTTAAATCTAATACATGACATTAACAAAACCTGCTGGAGAAACAGGTTTGTCTCCTAGAGGCTGCCCTGTGTCTGGAGTAGACTCCCATACACATCAACAAAGTATGTCACTGACCATCTTCAAGCGCAAACTTTATGAGTGGATGGGAAACCACAAATTTGTCCCAGGGATTACACCTGTGTCTCTCATTGACAGGGATGACAGGTGCTAATTGAGGTTTCTTTTTTGGGGATAAACTCTTGGCTAGGCTTGTAAAGGTCCCAGGGCCAATAGCCAAGTAATCTCTTATGATCCTATGATCCTAAATATATATACATATATATATATATATATATATATATATATATATATATATATATATATATATATATATATATATATATATATATATAGGGAGAGAGAGAGAGAGGGGAGGGGTTAGGGGGGGAGAGGGAGAGATATTTATAAAATCAGGGAGGTGTGGAGGGTTTGCTCTTAACATTAAGGGTGCAGAAGGGCTTGCCCTCATACAAAAATAATTAAAGTTCATTTTTTATCCTTCAGTAAATTACTTTTTTGGCATTTCTGAATGTCTGCATTGTGCTGTTAAATGATTCTTAGTAGAAGACAAGAAGACATATGACCATAACACGTTAATTAAAATATATAGTTAAATATACTATAAGCAATAACAGAACAGTCATTGTTCAAAGAAAGGCAACAAAAATGCATTGCAAGCATAAAGTTTTAGAAACTAAACTTTCGATTAGATCAGCTGCTCTGGTGCCATAGAGTGTGACAGAGCCCTAACTATGGCCCAGTTAATCCAAGTTCAGTTAGCAACTCTGGCGACTGTCAGATTTGCAGGGAGGGTTGGAGGTGGCTATCCAGTGAGGAAGGGCATTCATTATGCTCCCTAAGGGGAAGCATGGTACAAAGATGGGAGTTGCCCTTGCTTGAATAACAAGCATGGGAGGTGGGGCAAGGAGTGGTTAGGGAATGTAAAAGAACCCCCCCCCCCAGGATGGAAGCAGATGTGGTCAGGCTTCATGGATGCCCTTGCAACCTATGAACAGCCCTAGTGATACTGGATTAAGTCCATGGGTAAGGAAACCAGCTGGTAGACCTGGTGTGGATGTGAGGCAATGGGGGCTGGGCCAATGACAACAATTTCACAAGGGGAACTAAAACAGACAAAAATTAGATTAGCCAGCTGATAACATTACTGACGGATACAGTCTGTGCTGCCTACAATGTGTATTGCTGCCTTCCATAATATTATAAAGAAAGTAAGGCGGCCTTATGGATTCAGTTATCAAAAAGCCATTTTTAGAAAGACATAAATAGCTATTACAGGTGAATAGTTATAGTTTTCAAAGACTGCATTGACAGAAATAATTATCACATGGGAATAACGCTAGCTTTCAAATGATAGTTTGTTACACTTATTTTATAAAACAGCATTATTGTTTTTCTGCTGAACTATACAAAATCATATTTTAGTAATCTTTTTAGGCCTGTCAAGCATAAACATTATGATAACTTTAGCAGGGAAGTTCCAGATAAGCACTGATTGCTAGATTAGAGAGAAGGAAACAACTTTAATGGGAAAAGGTTGTTTAACATGAAATTTAAGCATTATCTGAGAGTGGTTAGAAACATCAAAGCATGTTTCTGAGAGCTTAGCAAAGGTAACATTTGATAAAATTGACAGAAATTCTGTCTTGCACCTCATAAAAAATTCATATGGCAGTTGTCTGTTAATTATTACTACTGACTTCCCATTGCATTAAAATTCTTAGTTCTTCTGCTGGAAAATTAATCCACAAATTTTGGCAACCTATCTTCTTTTTTTTTTTAAACCTTCTATAAGTGGAAGGTCAGCGCTTTCAGGCATAGCCTGAAAGGAAATTAAAATCAGAAAGTAGACTTTATGATTTAAACAATGAAATCTTACTATTAATCAGACATAACTCAAACATAATATTATTATTCTAAGATCATAATCAACAAGTAAACATTTGCTACTGGTGTCTAAATTTATGAATTTTATAACTGTTAGAGCTATCATCATGTAAGAAAAGAATAGGAAAATGTTTTAAGTAAGGTAATTATAAGTGTGATGATGAATGCTGGCAGTACGTATGGTCATTTCATGCTTACGGTTCAAAACAGTTGCAGGGAAAGATAAAATAAATATTTATCTTTACATTAATTATACATTTTGGTATCTCATAATGACCTGCAACAGTGATTTGTTATTATTTCCACATTTGCAGTTCACAGGGAGAATGCTTAATTGATCACCAAGCTGACTTGTTCTGTATGTTCAGAACAAGCCCACAAGTAATTCAGGCACAGTGATTTAAAAGCTGACAGAATATTTTAAACTGCCAACAAATTGAAATATTCCTAAGCAGTGTAAGTACTCTTGTGTTTGCACAGACAGATACACGTCTGCCCTTTTCCTGAGCAATTTGTAATTTGTGGGCACCAGAAATTGTGGGTAGCTCTACCATTAGAATGCCTTACTGCAGATGTCAAAAAATGGAACTTTTAAATAGTTTCAACATGAGATTTTTGAAAATGTACTACAGAAAGAAATCCCATTAGATCTTATATATGATGAGATCACATTCTTAAACTTAAATATTCTTCAAATTTCACATGGAATTCACAGTAAATCGGAATTGCTTCTAACATCTTGGGTGTTGTTTGCATATGTCAGTACAAGTGCTAGATGCATGAATGTGTTATTTGGTTCTCAATTAATTAAATAATCAGCCATGTCTGCAAGTATTTTAATATCCCTGCAACAAAAACACCATGCATTAGTTCTGCTGCTCATTTTTACTGCAGTTTACTACGTTGTAAAGTTTTATCTTCAGAACTGTAAAAATAGTTCACCAGATTATCATCTTTTCTCATTAAATTACCACAAATTCTGGGCTGAGAGCATATAAATCCTGCATGAACATTTAATGAAATTGTTAAAACCACTTGCAGATTGTTTATGGACTTGTTCCATCAATAAAGTTTCTTGGCCATGGAGTGAAGTCTTAAAGACTAGCAATGGTTTGTTTTTTTCTTGATGACAAATGCAGAAAGTTGTAGTGTTAGTTCTAAATACGTTCCCTAATGTAAAATGCATGTCAGTTGTTAAATCTGGCATAATTCTGCCAAAATACAATAATGTTGTATGGGAAAATGTACAGACTCGACTTCACTGAAGATTTCAATTTAATTTACAATTAGTTTTGACAAACTCTTTAAGTTTCAGTTGTGTGTTTCTAAAATTGTAGTC
>NC_056738.1:10371232-10476232 GCF_019279795.1 Protopterus annectens | reverse complement strand
GGTGTCTTTTTTACAATCAGTTGATAGTGAATTGCCAGAATTCTCTTCTGAATCAACATATCTGAATTCATAACACAATGTTTTCTACATATATTATATTCTGAACTTTATAAATGTAGAATCCCATTGCAAACAAAATATCACACTGGATTTTGGCTGTTAAGAAGAAATGTAATCAGAAAATTATGAAAATAAATAAATGAGTTCTTTGAAAAGTCTAGGACAAATGAAAAAAAGATATAAGTTTAACAACATATTCTAGGTGACTGTACAATAAAAATGCATCTAATGGCAATATAAAATAAAATATTACTATCTCATATTGCATATGAGGTTGCAGTGAAGGTGTTACAGACTGAAATAAGCTATAGGCAATATTTTGAAAGTTTGTAAATGATTCTGCTAACCTTGTTAATGAAAGGAAGCAAGCAATATGGGGTTTACATGAGTATTTCTTAGTTTTGCTCATTTAACCAAAAAAAATACTATTTTAATTTATATTTTTACTAAATTAGTTACAATAAATGAGAGCATGAATACAGCAAAAATACATACAGAATATATCATAGACATAAGAGTGGTACAATGTGCCTGAGTGATTTTATGTGTGGTCTTCAGTTATCCTCAGTAAAAAGGATGCTGCAGTTTTACTATACGATTCTTGGCAATTATAGCATAAAACTCCAGAAACCCAGTATCCAACCAAGCAAGAGAAAATACCATTTTGTCTGTATAGCCAGGAAAAGTACACCTTGATAAAATGTGAGGACAAAACTATATTAATATAGTTCTTTAGTGAAAATAAGCATTGAAAACAAAACTCGTGGTTCATGCAGGGGTTGTGCTTACTGAACTCATTCTCCACATGAGTGGCTATACTTCTGCTGACCCTGTTACTTAATAAAATCCCTTCAGATGTTATCATTACTTAAAAAAGGCAAGTACTCTTCTTTTCTCATAACATTCAAATAATTACCTCTTCTTTCTTAAGCTAAGTCACAGAAATTTACTGCATTTTGAAATGCACTAGTAACATTTGTATAGTTTAAGCACTTCTGCAGGGAAAAACAGAAAAGTTCCTGCTGTAAAAGTGTACTGCAGATGAAACTCTACCTTGAAACAGTATGGGTTGGATTACATATTTTAAACCTAGATAAAATCAAGATCGCTTTAAAACGTACATAATGCTGCTTCAAATCCTGGCTAATTATAATGCAGAAATATACACCATAGTATAGACACAAAGCCAAGAATATTCAGTGCATTCAAATGATTATATTTTTTCTGAGCATGTCTCAGAAGTATAACTTTCTAAAAAAATTTTTTAATATATAACAGCAAATTACTTGATTACTCACCGAGAAATAAAAAATGGTCTGTGATTATAGGAGGCAACATTTGAATGGTATAATCATTTATTAGAATTGAAAAGCAACATTTTGAGAAATACATAAAATATGATGGGGCAACATAAAGAGTCTGTTAGTATAAACAGAAATGTCAACTTTTTTAACTCTGTCCCTCAATTTGCACAATAAAAGCCAGCTAAATAAGATGGCATTATAGCTATACATCCTGACACAATACTTGGCAAAATCTAGAGCAAAATACATTCTGACAAAATAGTTGGTAAATTCTATAGCAAACTGCCAGCAAAATATGAATGAAATGACATATAACAGGCAAAATTGTATAATGTTAAAAACATATGTAGTAAAATGAAATCTAGCAGACACTTACATACTGCATCTTAACATTATTGCTGAAATTAATATTTAGCAATATCATGCAAATAAAATGTTTTTAAAATAAAATGTAGTATAACTGTATAAGTAGTCAAAGAATGAATCCATGACATTAAATACAACAGTGACACACACTTTCATGAACAGAGAATGACACTTAAAGTCAAATGTTTGCCTGTAAGTGTGGAAAGTGTAGGTAAGAGTAACAAGAAACTCTGGAAGTGAAATATTCTACTTCAGGGCTGACTTCATTGAATTAATTATTGGAAGTTATTGCAGAAGAAACGTCTGCTAAAAATGAAACTTTTTCCTGTAATGCAGGAAGTAAATGTAATAATTTTGTACAAAAACAGCAGTCAGTTATAGATGAAATGTTGAGTCTGTTGCATCTTTTAGCAATTTCTTATTGAGGATTATATAATGTGTCTTATTAAAACACTACAACTAAATGCAATATTACATATGTTCGGTTTAGTATACTGCTGACAATAAATGAGTATATTTATGACGGGTTATCCTACTAAAGGTCAAGGAAGAACAATTATCTCTGCTTCTTGTATGAATTAATGATAAGCATAGACAAAACCAGACAGATATTAGTAAAAGAATATTAGTAATTGTCTGTGTAATTCTAGATCACTAAATGTAAAAACGGGGATTAGTTTCTCCCTGCATAAAAACAAGACTTGCTTTAATTTCTGTTAATAACTGCAAAAATAGCCACAACTAAATTTTAGAATATGTTTCCCCAAAAATATCCATATCACTAACAATGACTTGTAGCTTTTCAACAGCATCAGGAAAAAAACTGTTTAACTATAAGACTAGCCTGTCGGCAGACTGTTCCTGCATGAAACAATTATATAAATGAATGGATATAGAAATCTGCTGAATGTGGAATATTATTTCTCAGTTTAGACATTTACAATAAAATGACTAGAGCTAAAAACATGCTTTAAAAAAGAAAAGAAAAAAGAGAGAAACTTTTGTTCAGCTCTACTATCCCGAGTAAGTAAAAATAACACATCTGTAAAACAATTAACTGCAGAATTAGTTTCAGTCTCCTGCAATCCCAGGCTAAAGTTATTTGCAAAGCAGACAGAAATGTTCCATATGAAAATCAAGCACAAAACTGTTATGAATATATACTTCAAAATGAGTTAATTTTCTGTTAGGTGCCCAAGACTGCAATATTGCTGCAATCTACTAGATTATATTTTACTAAATTATAGTGCTAATTATTAGATATAGAGAATGCGTTAATGCATTATTCTCCCTACAATGATTGCAATAAGGCATTATTTCTTTATGTGTATAAACACAAGAAATGTTGTTGTACAGAATAGCCTAAAACATATTGAACCTCAGTTGTTCTGTATTAACTAAATATGTAATACAGTGTTTAAAAATATAACCACACACAAATGCAGACATACATATATACACAGTTACATTTCTCACCTTTACCTTTCATTTCTAAAACAACAAAGCACGTGCACACAAACATACATACATACATAATGTACATATAGAGATAGATAGATGGATAGATAGATAGATAGATAGATAGATAGATAGATAGATAGATAGATAGATAGATAGATAGATAGATAGATAGATAGATAGATAGATAGATAGATAGATAGATAGATAGATAGATAGATAGGTAGATAGATAGATAGATAGATAGATAGATAGATAGATAGATAGATAGATAGATAGATAGATAGATAGATAGATTAGATTAGATAGATAGATAGATAGATAGATAGATAGATAGATAGATAGATAGATAGATAGATAGATAGATAGATAGATAGATAGATAGGTAGATAGATAGATAGATAGATAGATAGATAGATAGATAGATAGATAGATAGATAGATATAGAACAACATTATTCAGGTACTTGTGATATGTAAAAATATTCTAAACACTTTGCCAAATAAAATTAAATACATTACATGTGAATGAAATACAAATGAAAGCAAACACCCAGCATTTTATCAAGAAACCAAGGTGACACAGAAAAAGCCATATGGTCCAAATAAGTTGTAGAATATAACATCCACATTACAGTTGTGAAAAAAGCACATAACTGCTGTTAAAAACAAAGCCACACTGATAATGCACTAAACTGCCATATTTCGTATTTTGTGGTAAATATATTAAAAAACAATTGAAGATATTAAAAGACAAACCAAGAGTGAGACAGAGAATTTCAGTTTATATGCCAGAGTTGGAATTTAAACTGTATGAACAACTGCAAGACAGCTACGCACATGTAAGAACATTTTGAATCTTAGTATCTCGTTGCTCAGTATAAAGTTGTTTAGGTAATTTTGCAAGTTTATTACACTTTTGGACAATACTAGATAAATACACAAAAGGTCCTTCAACTGAAGCAAAGTATGTAGTCAAAATATAAATCAATTTATATAGTTAAGTAACATTTATCTACAAAGTTAAATATATAAAATATAAATTTAAACAATTACAGTATACTGGTAAAGTAGTATGCAAACAATTTTTAGGTGCATTATAGACCAACATTTTATCTCAGTTCATATGAGGAAATATGTACTTTCATTTACTGCTTGGAGGGACCAAATTATTTATGAGAAAATACCATAATCCCTAATTATTTTGTGATGGTAGCATGAATTTTATACAAATAATTTAATGTGTTACTGAATAAAGAATTTAATTTCAAATGCAAGTAAAAAGAAATGCAGGAGTTTCTTATGTAACCATTCTACTTGTCACCTCGCCTCCTCTCTTTCTACACAAACTCAAGCTTATGCATACACACACACACATATACACATTTACATATATATGTTTGTGTGTATGTGTGTGTGTGTGTGTGTGTGTGTGTGTGTGTGTGTGTGTGTGTGTGTGTGTGTGTGTGTGTGAGTGTGAACATACATGCATTTGCATGTATGCCTAAAATTATAAAATTACTTCAGTTATCATACATTGCGTGTGAATTATCTGTAGCGGTAATATAGCGTACTCTTTGAGGTTGCTGTGGTTACCTATTCTTTCAAAGTGAATAATTACTATAGTAGCATCCTGTTGAATAATACATGGGTTATTTAGAAATTTCCTGTATTGTTCTTTGTATTTTGCTTATAGGCAAACAGCAAATAATTCTCACAAACAGGATATTTAATCATAAGTTGGCCTTTTTGGAACTGAGTTTTCTGACAAGTCACTATGTTTGTGTGTGTGTGTGTGTGTGTGTGTGTGTGTGTGTGTGTGTGTATGTGTGTGTGCATTTAAACATTTGTTTGTGTCTATATGTCTGTCTTGAGACACAAACCTCACAATTATCTCTTACTAGTGTTATTTTTCACGTTTCACTATATCTTAAGCACTCATAATATATATATATATATATATATATATATATATATATATATATATATATATATATATATAGATAGATAGATATTTATATATATAAATATTTGTGGTTGTTTATAAACAAGTAGTATCATCTGAATGGTAATTTTGTATTATTTACAAAGGTCTGATTTCACATGTTATTTATCTGAACTCAGAAGAAATTAGTTTTGTGGTAACTTACATAACCATCAAGTGCAAGAAAGTCGAGCAGAAGGAAACCAAACCAATTACAGACATGCATGAATGGCAAATGAATGTGTGAGCAATTCAGTGAAACACTGAAATAGTATAAGAGCAAGTGCATGCAGAGTGAATGAATGGTAGCGTGAGGGAGAGAAAGAGCGAATGTTAGAGTAGGAAACAAAGTGAGAAGGATGCATGCACTCTCATAGACCCAGACTAATACTCTGCTGAGATGATAATATCAGAAAAGAAATTTAAGGAACTCTTACTGCAAACCTCCACAAAAAGCTGGTCACAACTATCACAGGGTCTTGACCCAAGATCACATTGTTTTGAAATGTTGTGTTTAATTATAACCAGCCTCTGCTGCGATCATGCATGCCAGTCATTCACACTTTGAGAATTATTTCTTGCAATAGTATTTTTGTATAATGAATGGAAATTCAAAAGAAAATAAATACCTGCGTTTGTCATAAAAGTAAAGAGTTATGTGATTGGAATGTATGGTAGGACATAGGTGTTTAACACTGCCTCTCAACCATTGGGATGTGCATACTGGGAATGGAAAATGAGGAAAAATACTTCTCATAATGTGGAACACCTACTAATAGCTTACTGAGAACTGCATGTAGGAAGCTCAAAGATGTTTAAAATGTGCTACTTTATACTTATAGCAATGAATTATTATAATTCAGTACTATTTATCAGATAAAACAGTTAAAAGTTTCCTAATACTGAACATGTGAGAGCCCTTTCAGTGTGGAACAATGAGGAGCATGGACTTTTTAAGACCCAAAATGAGGAACATTCCTCATAATGAGGTATACTTGAGAGGTAGTGGTATGAGACACACACCATATTAAGAAGAAGGACACTTCAGCAGTCAAGTACAAAGTATGCAAGAAGTATCCCCTGAATTTTTATAGTAAAGTAATAAAGTCCATAAAAATGATGTGCCATAACAGGGGAAAAATGGCACTAAACACATCTCCTCTACACATTGCAGTTGATGTACCAAATAGTGAAAAACATGATTTCTGTTGGACATCCAAACAATACAGGCATGCCACACACCTTTTCCAATATTTTCAATATGACCATAGCTGTAGAATAGTATTAAACAATCCAGCAACAACAACAATAATAATACGTGAAAAATGGAGACATACACACAATTATATACATACCTGTGATAGCATTTAATGGCTCAACACATGAGCAATAGTACAATTGAAGACAATGCATACAAACTTGTAAGGCTGCAGTACATAAACCCACAACTTAATATAATACACACATGTAAATAATGACAAATAAGGATCAATTCATGACAAACAAATATGCTGTACTACATGTAACATAATTTTTTTTTAAACATGAGTGTGTAATTAACAAAATTAAATCACGTCAGCATATGTATTTATGTGATAAACATGACTACAGTCCTGCACAATGGCAAATAAAAGGAAACTGCTGTCCATAACAACAGATCCTTTCAGAAAGAAAACAGAGGTTCCTGGATGCAGTGGCTGGAGTAGAAGGATAGCATCACAGTGAAAGATTATATGCAGCTTCTCATACATAAGTGTCCCTGACAACATTCATACAACTGACTACAACACAGAAGAGATGATCTGCCTTCACACATACCTCCGTATGTTTTTGGATTGTAACTTGGCCATGAATGATCCTTTCCCTTAAGGTGTCTATATGGTACTGCCTGCCCTGCAAAACATTCAGGCCATCCCTGATTGTGATAATCTTTTTGGACAACATATGATGCAAATGTCTGTGCCATGACCCCATGGCATTCTGTATAGTTGGTAACGTATCTTCCACTAGATCATGAATGTTCCAGAATATAATGGGATATCTTGGTGGAAAATATATGCTTGTCTGCAGGGTATGCCATGTGTCATAATTCTTAGGTTAACCAATAACATAGTTTTAGTAAAAAAAAAAAAAAAAAAAAAAAACAAGGATACCAAACAACTTTTCATGCACACACACACACACACACACACACACACACACACGTACACATATGCATAACATATGCATCTTGTGCATCACTTGGTGGAATGTATGCCAGTGCCAATATCATACACACCTGCCGAGCAAATCCTGCATCTGAACCATAAAGGCTCTTTAGGTAGGACTGCTGTATCTCTAGTTATATGATCCAGCTAAGGTGTAAATTACTTCATTTTACTTGTGCCTGAAGAAAGTATCATTCAATGGTGTTCCTTGTAGCATTCCTGAAGTCACAGATTGTGTACTCAACCTGCAGGTGTATTTCCCTACCCTCAGCTATTTCAAACAGGCTCTCAAATAACAGTCTAAATACAGCCTCACTCTTATGGTCCTGAGGGACACCATGAGGGGCATGTATTTTATACCACTTTCAGCAACCTTAGGTCTATTAAATTTTGCCTGCAGGGCAGTAGGGATAGGGTGTTTATTTATAAAAGCTGTAGCCAAGTTTTGCAGGGTGTAAAGATGAAGTATGCAGGCAAATGTTCATTTTGCTGGAGATTCTCCAGCATTTTAATGGACTGTCTTTTTAGCAAGACGATTGGGATGCTGTACCAGACATTGACCTGTTTACAGATGCAGCAGGGGAGTTAGATATGGGTGGGTATTTTAGGGAGAGTTGTTCACTGAAGCATGACCAGAAGGATGGGATGAGGAGTATGAAGGTATATCACCTTTTTTGGAACTGATGTTGATTTGGGCATCATTGGTAGTATGCGAGGATGACTTTCAGAACAAGAGGGTGCTATTTCATTTGGCTAACTTAGCAGTAGTGCAAGTTTTAAGATGGCAAAGTCTTGTTGTGTACAGTTATTTACGAAGATTGTTTTGTTTTGTTTTGTTTTGCTTAACCATTTACCTTTCCTTCTCAGCTCAACATATTCCCGGCCTTTGCAATATTTTAACTGATGGCATGTCCTGCTTTCAGTTTTGCAGTTTTGGCAGCTGACACCAGATGCTCAGATAAGCTGCATTATTCTACCTGTGAAGGTTTGGGAGAGTGCTTAACTGTTCCAAGTTGGCTGGTTTAGTAATTCTGGTCCAAAGTGAGAAAGGCTTACTCTAAGAATTTTTTATTTTTAAGTAGTTTTTTTATTGGTTAATCATCAAATATATGGAAATGGTTGGTTGCTTTAGTGTTGAGGTTTTTAGTTGAAAGGTGGGGATGGAATTGGTGAGGATTCATCTTGTGACATTGAATGTAGCAGTGAGATTGCAGGGTTTGCAGGAAGTTTAGAAGCACTGGTGGATAGTGAGACTGTTGAAGCATTGGGAGAATGTTCTCCCAACCAAATAGAATAGAACGTTGCCACTAGGTAAAACTATGTTACTGGTATTATTGGCAGGATTGCACAAGGGGTTGTGTTCTCAACTTGATTGTTGGTTTTCATGGATGTTGGGGCACTCCATGTTAACAAATTTTTGGGACATTTGAAGTTGGAAAATCTTAGAATTACTTTGATGAGTGTGTTGATCTGGTTAAGTCATTTGAGGACCGACTAAGAAGGAGCAGATAAGCAAATGTGTTGCTGAGGAATGAAACATGTTTGTTATGTTCAGTGGCTGAGGCTATAGAATAGTGTGAGACATGTGTTACAGTGTGTGTTGGCCAGGTTTTTCATAACTTGAAGGGTAAAAGGATAGGTGCTAGGAAGTTTGTGTTGTGGGTGTAGGTGGAGTTGAGGGGTGCAAGGGCTGATGACAGATAATTATACCCCTCACTCATTTAGAATAGGTAGGGCATCAGATTTGGTTGAGGAGGGGAGGTCTATGGAGGTGATTAAGAGGGCAGGAAGGTGGTGATTTAAGGTGTCTTTGACTTACATTCGATGAGGTATACATATTTTTATGCAATGTAATATAATATTAAGGGAGGAGGTGTATTAATTATATGTGTTTTTTGCAGGCAGAAATCTGATAGTCATGTGGGATCACTCTAGGATCTAATGGATGGCTAGGAAAGTGGAGGTGTGACCTGGTGGTGTGAGTTTTGGCCTAGATCCAATACACTGGCACGTTCAGTGGCGAGACTTAAGAGGTATGTTATGGTGTCAATTGTTACTAGCATTGGAATAGGTAAGACAGCAATCTGGTAGCCCATTTGGGATTGTTATTCGTTTGGGAGGGAATGACATTGGTATTATACCTAAGAATTGATTACTTACCTGTTTATTAAGGGACTTTTCAGTAATGTGCCGAAGTTCCCAGGGGGATAAGGTTGTATGGTTGACCATAATTCCTTGGATGGCTTGGACAGATGCTGATACGTTTAAGGCAATGAAGGAGACTAGGAGGTTTCTTAACCATAGAATGGCTTAGGGAGAGTGGCACATTAGGCTTTTTTGTAATGGAGCATTGGGACTTTCTGGATAAGGATCTGGTCTGGATTTGCCATGATGGTGTACACCTTAGTGGCATTGCTATTTTTGTAGGATTTGTTTAGGCGATACATGCTGGGTATTTGATTGTAGGGGAATAGGCTGGGGAGCAGCCTGGTCAGTGGAAGAAGGACCCTAGTGGTGGGTGAAGGTAGGCCTTTCCTTCCTCCCTTGCTGGCTCTCATTTGGCTCTCTCATTGACTCAGGCGAGTGGTGCCTGGTTAAGTTAATCCTGGATAATGATTGGTGGCATACTTCAACAGGTTGGTGGTGAGCTGCCTGACATGCTGCCTAATTTCTGTATATTTTTTACTTTAAGTTTTTATCAAAGTGTTTATGGAGGTGAGTGGCCTATCATGCTACCCAGGTGATAAGTATTTTAATATCCATTGTGTTTTATTTGTTAATAAAGATATTGTTATTGATGTACTGTCATATAATAAAAAAATCATTGAAAAGTAATGAGAGTTGTCATGTTCTTTGTTTTGGGAAGGGGATAGCCAGTGAAAATCTATCAGCATGGGCTGATTAAGCACAATCTATGCTGCAACACAATAGGAAGGCAAACTAAAATATGATATTTATAGCCAGCACTTAAAATATTTGATGGATGAAACTGTTATGTTTAGGTTGATAGATTTATAAAACTCCCATTATCTTCTACTATCTTTTTGACTGTGTATGGAAGAATTTTAGTTTGTGATGGCCAAGCTGAATACCAGTATATTGTTTTTTTTTGTTTTGTTTTCTCTCAAGAAACAGAATGGCACAAGTTCTTAACAGTAGTTAAGTCTACTTCAAATGCTTAATCTAATAACATACACCAAACAAGTACACACATGAACACACACACACACACACACACACACACACACACACACACACACACACACACGTGCACACACACATACACTCACACGCACACAGGCATACACACACACGCACACAGAAACACACACACACTCACACGCACACACACATATACACACACATGCCCACAGAAACACACACACATACACTATTTTTGTATAGACTGCTAAAGTTAAGGCCATTCTCACAATGTAAATACATGTTATTTAGACAGCTACATCCTAGAGCAAACATTTGAAAATAACTGCAGAAAAGTTATAGGGACACAAAGTAAATGTTTCTTTGTCCTACACTTCCCAATAAAATTAACTAATACTTGTTTGCTTTGGTAGACTTGTTTGGACTTTGGTGCCAGTCTGAGGATTCTAAGTCTAAGAGTTGTATAGTTTGATATAGTGAGTAATATGAGAGAGGGAGAGGGGGAGGTGTTAGGCTGGTGTGCTTAAGGCAGTATGAAAACAGGAAGTGGGACACAGATAGTCTGCTTCTGATGCAGGATGTGATGTAGCTTTAAGTGAGGGAGTAGGTAAGGTGAGTTAATATTTAAGGGACATTCATACAGTTGTTCAGCCTCATGGTGTGGGCAACTGAGAAGCCCGTCCACCCGGTCCAGTTAAGTTTGCTATAAAGATTGGAGCTGTGGAGCAAAGGCCTCCTCGTGTAAAGCATCCCATTTCTCCCATTTTCCTTTCTGGGTCAAAGGATTTAGAAATGAGCATATAAGATGCTACCCTGGGAAGATTTTGACATGGAGAGGAAGTGGTTTGTGATTCACAGTAATTGTTATTGTCTCCAGGCAGGAAAGCAACATAGTAACATGCCTTTTAGTTGAGAATAGTTATTGACATCAGAATTTGCACATATGTTTTGTTGTTTTTACTGTTGTAATTTTGTTCTGACAATAAAGATGGGGCAGTACAGTGGCACAAAGAGGTTCACTGGTTTGATTCTCAGCTGGGGTTTATTCTGTGCAGAGCCTGCATGTCCTCCTTGTGTTTGCATGGGTTTCCTCTGTGTGTTCCAGTTTCCTCTCATATTCCAAAGACATGCAATAGGTGAACTGGACACTCTAAAATGGCCATAGGTGTGAATGGGCATGCAGGTGTGGGGTATGGAAGAAATACCGAGGCAGGACTAGCCACCTGGTGGTGTTAATGGTTGTCACTGTTGAAGTGACACCCCGACCCCATGTACAAAAATAGGAAATAGGAGATTTGGCTGGATGGATGGCTGGAACAAAGATGGTCTCAGTGGAAGTTTTTTTGGTTATTGTGTTTCAGGTAGGGTGCCAAAGACAACTGTACTTCTTAATAAAATGCTGAAATAAGGCTGTGTCATTTAATTACTATTCAACATATCTGCATCTATTGCAGTGTTTAACTGTACATCTATTATAATACATACCAAATTATTTATTTGTATCAAATTTTTAAAATGCTGCTAAAGTGTGAATTTTTAAGTTTATGTAAAAAATACTTTGTTTAGGTGTGTACCTAAACATGAGTTTGTGTTTACTACTGAAGTTTCCTGGATTTTAACAAAAAATAAAATGAAAATTAAAACAATTTATATTACTGTAATCTGAAAGTTACTTTTTGAAAAATTCGATTTTAGCCATGTTTTCATCATTTAGCAATAATCTTTAATAACATCTCCTGTTTTGTTTTCACTTTCATCGGATAGATAATTACCTTATTTACTACAAGTAAGGAATTGATCAGCATAGTAGTTTGTCATGAAGTTAATTTATCTGTTGAACAGTAACCTTGCAGATGTCAGTAAGAAATATGACTGTTAGCAGCTAAAAAGAATTGAATAATCTTGCAATGTTCTAAAGTCACAGGCTCTGATATTATGATTTAGTGTTTAAAATCCCACTGAATGAAGTTAAGATAATCGACCAACTTAAACAGAATGCACTGAAAAATACAAAGAAAAGTTCAGTCTATCTATACTATCTGACCTAACTAATGAGGCCTACTTTATACTGGTAAAATAGGTCATACCTTTGGCTTTCTTCTGCTCTGTTCAAACATGTCCCTACTGGAGGAGTGTTCATAGGTCAAAGTTCTTCAAGCGAAGGCCTCAAGCGAAAAAGCCACCTGGATGGTGGCTGTAAAAACGAAATATGGTAAGAAGCCTAATGAAAACACTAAATCAAGTTGCTAGTGCGAGGCGACAGCAAATGTAGAAATCTGAGCTGTTCATCAGAAGATTTACAATGGAGTGAGTGCAGTCAAATAAAAATGTATATATTGAGAAAAAGTAATGTGCAATTATAGTAGGAAATGATTGTAGATGCCAGCATTAGTGCAGCACTTGTCTGCAACTATTAATATCTCTGAAACAGCAAAATAAAGAATATATCTAGAGTACCTGAAAACTTACTCACATACACTAAAGCATGAGTAAAAATCTATTTGCAAGCCTTCTTTATATCAAGCCATTGTGGGTGACACATATTTCTGCTGAAAAAAAGGTTTCAACACTAAGGTTAATGAATGCACAATGACACAGTGATATTCAGTAATGTACACTGATTAAGAAGACCGATTATACTAGGTATAATTAAGTATGTTTTACCTTACTGGCATTTATTTCCATTTCAGTAGATAATCTAGAAATGCTCTGAAACATTTAGTTTAACAGAAATACTTTGCTGTATTGCCCTTAGAAGTAGGTACAAAATACAGCAGAAACAAAAGAAGAAAAATTCTATGACAGATGCATATAGGACCTAACTAGAAGACACTGCACAAATGAAGAAACTTGAGTACAAAGACATTTATAAACTGTCCTTTATCAGGCCATTGGCAGAGATACACATTTTAAAAAAAAGTCTCCCCAGGCTGAGAATTCAAAAGTCATCTGTAAGCTATGCTTTAACAAGTCATTAACAGAGATACACAAATTTCTTCTATTAAAAAAAAAGTCTTCAGGCGGAAACAGAAATCAATCAGATTTGATCAGTGCTCTACTCCAGTAAGCAAATTCAAATAAATAAATAAATAGAAAAAGAAAGAAAAAAAGGAAATCTTAGAACACTGTCTCATGACTATCCAATGACAGTCAGCCCTTCAAAAATGTAATCAGTGCCAGAAGTATAAGGATAAAGCCATAACAGAAGGCCAGTTGACTTGAGGTGAGGGGCAATACAATGTTTCTGCCCATAACAGTCCCATCCACAGACTCTAAATGATGTGTGGGGGGTATAGGGATAATTTTTAAAAAGTCTCAAATCACCAGTGCTGGCTATTTACATGATGGCTCCTTCTGCTTGACTTGACTCTCATCACTGGTAATAGGAATGGGGGGCTACTTTGTTATGATGGAGCTGATGACTGGTAGTCAACAGACCAAAAAAAAATGCACTCAGACCAATAAGCCACAGTCCACTAGCTATGTACATGTTTTTCCAATTACATTTTCAGTGTGTAAGATGAATAAAGTAAGACGAAAATTATTTAGCACTGAGACTTTCAAAAGAAGTATATTACCTAATGTAAGTTTGATATTCTGTAGTTTATTGGATGCACTGAATATGTAAAATAGGGAGCGCTACAGAATTCTGAAAACCCAAAATCCTGAAGACCAAAATCCTGAAAACTCAAAATCCTGAAAACACACAGGATACCAACACTTACTATATTTCAGCACAAGTACATAAAGAAACATATTACCCTTCAACTATACACAGGGGGGTAAGCCACCCTGTAGACCCCACACTCCCCTGCTACTTAAATATAACAACTCCAAGATTGCACTTCAGTACACTAAGTGCAATCTTGGAATTGATATATTTAAGTAGCAGGGCTTGCCCCCCCTGCTTATACTTGGAGAAGAGTAATATGGTTTGTGTTTTATTTGTTTCTGTATGTACTTGTACTGGAAAAGTGTTGGTATCCTGTGTTTTTTCAGTGTTTGGAACTTTCAGGATTTTGGTCTAAGGATTTTGGACTTTCAGGATTTTGTAGCACTCCCGTAAAATAATATTAAACACTACTAACAACATTAAAGATGATTAATAAGGCTTTTTAAAAAAATATAAATAAATAAATAAATAAATAATGTGTTTAAATGTAGTGCTTGCATAGGGCCCATGCATTCTGTTGCCTTTTATCGATTTGGTTCCTTTACGGCTGGGCATGAAAAAGCAAAAGTCTGTAGCAAAGATATAACAGCATGAATCTGCATTAATTAAATAAATATTATTAGCCTTATTGTAGCCTTACCTCAGTGTTATTTATGCTGTTTCTACAAGTTCTACTTTTCTTCTGAGGTACCTGGCCATAGTTGGAATCTTTTTACTCGTTAAATAAATATTATGTTTGCTAGCCTATTATGTTATGATTATTAAAGAGCATATTTTAATAATCCTGCATTTGATTGATCAGAGTTTTACATATTTCTTGAAAAGTTGCGTCTCGAACTGGGACCTTTTCAACTCAATGCCTATGTAGCAAGACTGCACTTAAAAAAGTTTACGGTGGCATTTTCAGACTGTTTAGCAGACTGGAAAAACTAGTATGTAAACATGAACTGAAAAAATAACATAATATTTTTAAATGTCAGGAAACTAAAAGCTATTGTTGATCAATATCATAAGACTTCTAAAGAGTATCAACAACTGTAAGTTCCCTGGAAGTACTTCATGTTTTCTCTTAGTATATAAGCCAGTGGAGGTGCTTAGTTTCCTGACCTTCCTCCATTCCTTACTTGTCTCAGGACACAAGTTTGATAGCCAGTGCCTGGTCCTTTCATGCATCAAGATTCAAGTTGATAACTTTATCCTGAATTTATCTCATTAATTGATTGATTGATTGATTCAAAGACTGCCTTGGCCATGCACACCTGCAACTGTACCAAGAAGAGAGGTCCCTTGGTGCTGTACTGTGCAAGATGATTTAGCTGGTAACTCTTGCAAGTAACTGATTTTTTGATTAAACTACTTTGAGCTATAGCTTGGTGTGTTGTCTCATTTTTTTCCATCTATATCTCTGTTTACCACTTAACCCTAGTACCATGATATGAACCCAACCGAGTCCTTGCCCATAGAAATGAGATGCTATACTAACCCCTCAGGGAAGGCAGAAGTAGAACTATTCAGTTAC
This sequence comes from Protopterus annectens, assembly GCF_019279795.1. Taxonomy (NCBI): domain Eukaryota; kingdom Metazoa; phylum Chordata; order Ceratodontiformes; family Protopteridae; genus Protopterus; species Protopterus annectens. The sequence continues at coordinate 10,460,500 of NC_056738.1, read as the reverse complement.
ACAACACTCCTTTTTTGCCAGCTATTAGTACAACAGGCAAGTATACAAGCTAGTGAAAGCACAATACTGTTTGTCAGCTATATGGCTCACAAGTGTTCAAAGAGTGAACTAAAGGCATGAGGATCAGGTTGATTAGTTCATAAGGTCATTTGTTCACAGGTTCATAGGTTCATAGGTGTGTACTAGGCTAATGGCCCTGGTGCCTTTACAAGCCTAGCCCATAGAAGTGCCTGGCATCATGCCACCTGACGTTAGTTCTCAGTGCCTCTATCAAGAAGAGCCACTGGAGTGATCCCCGGAGTGAACTTTCTATTTCCCATCCACTCATCAAGATTTGTCTCGAAGAGGGCCAGTGAGGTGCTCTGTTTGACATGCATGGAAAGTCTATTCCAGAGAATGGGCAGTCTCCGGGTTATGAACCTGTCCCTCCAGCATGTTCTGTTGATTGTGGTAATGAGGTTGAGGTCTCTGGAGCATGTGGTGCAGAGGGATTGGGATTTCTTTAGATGCAGCATTTCTAACAGAGCTGGGTCAGACATGGCTTTGTAAGTCAAGCAGAGCTGCTGCAGAGATCACCTCTTAGTAGATAATATGAGACAGAATAGTTGGAGTTTTTTGAGTCTGTCCATGCAGGACATGTATTTAAGCCCTAGGATCCTCTTTGTGAGGTACTTTTGAGGCCTTTCCAGCTGTTGCAGGTGTTTAGTGAGGTACATGCCATTTATGTACGTGTTTTATACAGTACATCAATGTATGATTCGGCAGTCATGCATCTATTTTTCATTGACATGGGTGCCATGAAGTTAGCCACTTCTGTTTTTAGGAGCCCAAAGTCAGCTTTGCAGAAGTTTTTCATGGTGGTTACCTTTGCGGAGGGTGTGGGTGAAATGTGGATTTCCATGGTGATTAGTTGTGGACAGATCTAACCAGGGATGAACTGACTATTGGTGTAGAGCAATGGTTGCCCATGTTAGTAATAACCAGGTCAAGGATCTTGCTTCCTCTAGTCGGGGTAGGAATCAGCTGGTTCAGTGCATTGGAACTGATGAATTCCAGGAAGTGTTGGGCCAGTTTATTGGTGCATGAGTAGTTTTCCCAGTTGATGGAGGGGTAGTTGAAGTCAACTAGCATGAGAGTGTTGGGTTGGGCCCTAATAATTTCTAGGGTGCCTAGGAACGTGGAGTGAGAGTGTTGGGACATGGTTGGGGACCTATAGCAGGCTATAACTTGAATTGCCATCTTACCCAATGTTAGTTGTACCTGAAGTATCTCAGATGCATTATGCTGGGCTACTAGTCTGGAGGTGTGCATATCCTTTATGAATATGGAGACACCACCGCCTTTGGAGCTTCAGTCCATGTTCTGGGGCTGAAAGGTGTTGAATGAGTTATAGCCTGTTAGTGCAGGGGTGCTTCCTGCTGCTTTAAACAAGGTGTCCGTTACAGCACAAATGTCAATGTTCTCAATTTTGAGGAGTGCTTCGAGCAAGTGCATGTTGAGATTTAGGCTTCTAGCACTGAGCAGCATGACCCTCAGATTACATTTGGAACATCGCCTAAAAAAGGCACTATAGGGGTGGCAAGAGCCTTAGCCAGTATCCAGAAACCCAGGGGTGACAGATGCAGGCCATCTCTGGCAAAGCATCAAGGTCTGTCAATTGTGTCATCCCAAGCATACAGATACTGGATCCCCTTATAATGACACCAGAAACTTAGCCAATTGTTGAAGTCAATCATTTTCTGCTTGTACTGCGGTATCATTCTGGGTGACAGTAGGATGCTGCTCAGGGCTAGGGTCATACCTGCCTGGACCACATAATCCGAGAGCTCCTCCATGTCTCTTTTCTTGTAGTCCAGGGAGGTGCATCTTAGGTCATTTTCACACCCACATGGACAGTGACATAGTCATACTTGTACTTGTTGTGGAGTGACTTGAGTGCATGTGTTATGTGTTGGATTCTGGCACCTGATAGACAGCTGACTGCTACCTTCTCCTTATTCAACATAGTGAGTAGGACATCAGTGTGCCTTACTATCGAGTCACCTATGATTAATGTATTTGGCATGCTGTTTTGCCTTAGGGGCTTAGGTTGAGGGGCACACTGTGTAGCTGAGCTATGTGTCTTGTGGTTTGTGCTGTGTTGTGGTGGTTGAGTGCGTTTCTGCCTTGGAGGTCTCTGCTGTTTGGGTAGATTTCTATTGAGAGCCTCCGTGAAGCTGGGTGTGTTGTTTGTGTTTTTATGTGACAGCTATGATGGTGGGTGTTCTGGAGAGCTATGTGTTGCATGTGGTGTGGTGCAGGTGTTGACCTTCTCCTCTTGACCAGTTATTCCATTCTTGGCTTGAGAGTGCATGGCTTCCAATTTGGATATATAAGTGCATCTCTCACAAGTCTGAGTGTTGGGAGGTAAGAGGAGAGGATAACAGAGATTACTAGGTTAATGTCAAGTACATGCCAAATGGCACATTGTACTTGATTATTGGTCTAATGAGGGCTGAATACAGTGGGACTATACCTTCCTTGGATCTGGATGCTATACCTTTACTTATAGGCTTTACTGGATAAGCTCACTCAGACTCTACCACAGATTGCTGTGAGGGAAAGCTTAGTTTATTTTTGCCTCCTTGTATTTTGTGTTGCTTCATTGTCTTTGTCTATTTTATATATTGTGTTTTTTTTCTTTACCTGTGCTTTACTTGTATTCTGCTTTTAATTGCATATTTAAAAGCTGCATCATTTCTGAGTCACACAGAAATGAAAATTTCCCTCACCCTTCCACCCTGGTGTTGTTGTGATTTTAAACACAACTGTTTTTCTAGTAATGTGGCCCTTATGTTAATTTGAACATATATTTCCTTCACTCTCCTCTTTCACTGGCTATTGTGAGTAAGCACTAAATTATCATTTTGTGAAATCGCTTCACTTCAATTATTTGCATTTATTGGCTATTCCACTGTATTTCACAATGTGCCTTCCTCCTTCCAATCTATATTGCTCTTTTAAAACTTGTAGCTCCCTACTTACATAGCTAAAGGCTAATTTATCTCTTCTTTCATATCCAACTGCTAAACTGCACACTGCAGCTCTTGGGATATTAACCCATTTTACCATCTTACATTTAAAATCTGCAACATCTACTCCAAGACAACCAATTATTGGAGAGCCCACATTCTGCCTTTCAGTAGTCTTCTTGGGGGGGGGGGGGGATTAGTGCTTCTGTTTTTGCTCCTGGTGAAAGAAGGAGCATAGGGACATTATTTCCTGGAGACTGCTTAGCACCATAAAGCCAAGTAACTGCTTCACAGGTGCCAGCTTGGAATTTGTGCTAATGTTTGCTCCTGGTGAGAGAAAGAGCAGAGTGCATTGATTCCTGACGGTTTCTAATTGGACAGTGAGTATCTGTGTTGGACTTTCCTGACTGGTTTTGTTGCTATTCAAGGCACCTACCAGATAAAGGCTACAACAAGCCAGCAGACATTTGCATCACCTGGGACAAAACTGTTGACTACCAAAAAGCCTGTGGTCTGCTTCTAATCTTGGGATTGGTGCTACTGTTTTGTTTCTGGTGAGAGAAGAAGCAAAAGACCATTGTATAGTAGCCAGGCAATAGCCATTCAGGCAACCCCCTCATTACATCAGTCCTGACAAAGCTACTTCTTTCTTTTCAGTAAACATTGTTCAGTTTGCTAGTATCTAACCGAATTTCAGGATATCTCCCTAAATACCTCATCCATGAATCATCAGGGTCTACTTATCAGTTTCCCCTCAAGTGTTTGGCAATTCCTTGCAGACACCTTGAGTTGATATTTTTCCTGTAGAAGCACACTTGACATTTTTCTAATACCTAGTTGCACACAGGACAACTGGTTTGAAGTGACAAACACTGCTGCCAGAGTTACAAACTAGATATTCCTGAAATTACTTTATAGTCTCACTCCAACCATTTAATCGATACAAAAGGGGCCTGTTACCATCAATATGAACTTTCCCACTAACTCCATTGCCTCATGTTTACTGACAACCACTTAATTCTCAAACAAACTGATATGGTATGTTACAGATGTATTTACACAATGTTACTGGAGGCAAAGCTCTCACATAAAATCACTCCTAATGTCAATCATGTTGTCAGTACCACACACGCTGCACCCATCACACACAGTTCAAAGCAGACACATAGACCCACATATGCTGAGTAATTTTCATGTAACCTTCCTAAAACCCAAAGACCTCCTAGATGAAGTACACCTAACAAATAGCCTTGGCAGCCCTGAATGCACTCTTTCAAAACAACACCCACATCAACACTTACAGCCACATTCATGGAGCAACTACTGTTAAGCCAAATGGCAAAAACCACACAGTCCAACATTCTGGTCATTGGAGACTCCATTGTGAGACAACCTGTTGTCTCTCTCACCAGTCTGAGTGAGGAGAAAGTCACGGTCAGTTGCTTATCAGGAGCCAAGATCCCCCGCATTATGCACACACTCAGGTCTTTGGACCACAAGTGCCAGCATGATTCAATCATAGTCCATGTAGGTGTAAATGACCTGAAGTGTATCTCCCTAAGCTATATGAAGAGCAACATCATGGAACTCTTGGATTATGTGTCCCAAGCTGGTGTTAGCCTAGCATTAAGCATTATTTTACCTTCTATAAGGATGATGCCACAATATGCACAGACAGTGACGGACTTTAATATTTGGCTTAGTTTCTGGTGTCATTCTAAGGGGGTTCAGTATTTGTCAGCATGGAAGGAGATAGTCTACAGACCTCGCTGCTTTGCCAAGGATGGTCTTTACCTTTCCCCTCTAGGCTTTCGAATATTAGTTAAAACATTGTCCTCCTCAATTGTGCCTTTTTTAGGCAATGCCAAACTGAAAGTACTTCCAGCATAGCAAATCAAAACCAAGAAAATCTAAAGGTGTTACTGGTCAATGCTAGGAGTCTAAACAAAAAACTCCACTCCCTACAAATCTCTCCTTACCCTAGAGAATGCCGATGTCTGTATACTCACTGAGACATGGTTAAAGCCTTGGAGAGCACACTGGCAGTGCAAGGGTATAATGCCTTCCACACATTTATACAAGCTACTACACAGACAGGAACTAAAGGTGGAGTTGTCTCGATTTATATAAAAAATACATATACCTCAAGGCTGATCAAACAGTACAATACACAAGCTTTTCCATGCTCAAATCATTACAGTCAAAATTCCATACCATTTTCATGCAAGCTACAGGTCCCCAGCTATGACCCTAGAAGCCCATAACATGTTTTAAAATTTATTGGAACACTCACCATCCAACCCAATACCATATTCATGGGTAACTTTAATTACCCCACTATTAACTGGGAATCATATACTACACCAAACATACAGGTACAGATATTCCTCAATTTTGTAAAGACAAAATCACTTGGCTAGAGTGTCACTATACTGACCAGGAGTGCAGACATACTGGAGTTGGTGCTCACTAATATGGGAGAGTGCTGCACACCCCATAGTGTAATGTCTTCTCTGGTGAGGTCAGACCACAAAATGGTCTCCTTTGAAGTAAAAGTAAAACCTGGAACCTCAGCGAACCCTGGAATATTCATTAACTACTCTAAGACTAACGTCTTACTATTAATTGATAACCTGGCAAAATGTCAAGCCCCCATAAACGTTGAGAACACTGCTGCCCATGTGGAACTGTTCAAAGAAACTCTATACAAGTATATCAATAGATGCATAGAGGCAGATTTACCCACCAGGAAGAAGTACAGAACTAATTCAAACAACAAGCCACCCTGGTGGAATCACAAACTCAATAGGCTATATAACAGAAGGAAGAAAAGCATGGCAAAAATTAGGAGATGTAGCATCTAGCAGGAAAAAAAAGCACTCTCATCAAACTAAGCAAACAATTCAGAAGACAAAATGTAAGAAACAGTACCTATCAGGCCCTCTGGATTTTTTATTTAACTGCAGCCTCCAAGCAGGCTTCATGTCTCATGAATGGAGAACAGCAACAGCAGTCCCTCTGCCCAAAGGTGGGCCATCTATAGATCCTGGAAACTACAGACCCAGAAGTCTCACTAGTCTCATATCCAAAGCCATGGAAAGAATTATAATGGAAATTATCAATAATGACATACGAAACTTCCATACACTGGACTTGACCGAATTTGGTTTAATTAAGGGCAGATCATCCCTACTCAACCTGGTGGACTTCTTTGAGAAGGTCACCAAAGCAGTGCATGAGGGCAAAATGGATCACAATGCTTACCTTGACCTGGCCAAGGCATTGACATAATAACCCATGCAGGCATTGTTAAACTCAAGAGGTTAGGTATAATCCCTTATGTCACCCAGTGGATAACTAGCTGACTCATAGACAGGACCCAAGAAGTTAAAACTGAGGAGTCCACCTCTACAAAGAGGCCAGTCATTCTAGATTCCCTCACTGATTGATCCTAGGACCACTCCTTTTTGGCATTTACTTCTCTGAAATCAAATCCAATGTAAATGGCCTCTGGTTGACTAAATTTGCAGATGATTGCAAATTAGGAGCAATCATAAAATCCCCCACCAATAGAAAATATCTCCAGAAAGGGATGACACAGACAAATAACTTTTGTTAGAGTAATGGACTAAAACTAAATACCAGGAAATGTATAATAGTATCCTTTGGGACGTCATCTACCCCTGGTGACTATCATATTCACTACACACCCCTGACAGTTGACCCAGTAGTCAAGAATCTGAAGACACACATAGACACTAATCTAGTCTTTGACCATCATGTGTCGACAGTAGTGAGAAAATCATTCTGTATTGTGCCACTTATAAACAAAGGTATGGCATCTAGGACAAAGGAAGTCATTGTTCCACTGTATTCAACATTCATCAGACCTATCATTGAGTACAATGCCCCCATTGGTATGTACCTAATGAACAATTGGAATGCCCACAGAGGTTGCTTACTAAAAGAATACAGGGTGTAAGTGACATGTGCTATGCAGACCAAAATAAAAACAAAACAGAGACTGAACAATGTACTACACCTCAAGCTATATTAACTAAACAACTAATCAATCATAAATAATAATAAAATATAAAATATAAGAGCTGACATAGTACTTTAATCCTTATAATTTAAAGACTTCATCAGAGTGAATTCAGTCATTGCGGCACCTTATTAAATACACCAAACTAGACAATAAGAATGCACATATTACCATATCATAAATAATCATGAATAACTCATTCAGTCCAATGGAGCTCAGGAAGTTTGCACTGTAAATCCAATGGGTGGAGCTTAAGCATTTTGACAGAATCAAATTATGTCCTCACATTTCAAACAGATGTTCATATCACTGGAACCACAGGGATTATATAAGAAGTATAAATGGCAATCTCTTCAGCACAAACTATTTTTATAGTGGCAGTATACTTTAGGTTCTAGGTCTTAAACCATATTTTATAAGCCACAGTAAACGCAGTAACTATTACATTTGTAATATTTTGTAAACAACTTACAATATCTCAGCAACCACTCAAGAAACACACATACTGTCAGCAGAATTTTATTCAATTAGCTGAGAGCTTTCACATGAGCTAAAGAGTTCTGTCTGTGTTACGTGGTTGTCGAGATATTAAGAAAAATGTGAAAATTATGGCTATATAAATTAATATCTTAAAAACAACAGTTAATATCTATTTACCTACACTAGACAGAGGTCAAATATTAGTGCAGTTGAATTTGCCATTGTGTAAGCTTTAAGATGAAATATTTTAAAAACTTGTACATAGCATGTTTTCAGAATTATTGATGCAAATATGAACAAATAATCTGGAAAGACAAAAAAGGAGAAGTCCTTGCAGTGAGTTGAAGCAATTTAATATTAAATGCTTTTCGTTTGCAGGATCTACAAACTTCTTCAGATAAAAAACAAGTACCAAAGAGGCATACAAATACACAAGTTTAAAAGGCAATCACATGATTGTAAGAATCAATCAACAGGCTCCCAGAGGTGTCAGTAGGAGGTAACTCCAATTGCACCTGAAGGCATCACTCAAATTTAATGAGATACTTCAACAGTTAAAATTGCCTATGAAAATAACTATAAATATTGAATATAAAAACAACAATTCTACCATGATGTTCATAATTGATAATAAATAAATAATTCAATAAATAACTGTAAAATATGTAAAAAATTAAAGCATTAAATTCACGATACACTAGTTTAGCCCTTCTCTTTAACCCACTAATTAGTGATAGGAAATGATTAATTACAGAACTCACAGAGGCATTCAGCCTTAACTGCCAAATAAATTCCTTAAACTCTAATAGTAAATCAATATCATCCATGAAATCAAAGACAATACCTGCTGATTATGAAAAGTGTAAACGTTTTAAAATTCAGACATGTCAAACTGCACCTATAAAGGGCATTTGTAAACTTACATTTCTTAATGTCATAAACGTGTTCTGTTATTCTGTCTTTTAATTTCCTATTAGTCTTTCCCACATAATATGCTTTGCAAGAATTGCAGTTGGTGGGGTAAACTACATGGGTGGTGCTATAATTACACCTCCATAAAGGGTCCTATTAAAATCTTCAACTACTGTGAAAGGACCCTCAAGTATAAATCTAGAAAATTTACAAAATCCACATTTTCTAATTTTTCCTTGTCCAAAGCTAGTGTAACTAACTATTGGTGGTCTTACTCTCCAACATATTTTGTAAGTTTTTCCCTTTAATAAAAACAATAGTCGGGGTGTCACCCGCCACTTTTTTAATTTCAATAGAAAATCTAAGATTTCAAATTAATTTAATAATGTTAATATATATAAATACATTAGTGCTGTAAGGTAAATATTGAAGAAGATAGGACAAATGCCCTATTACTTCTCATCTCAATGCAGGTTAAATCTGTGTTCTCTTCAGAACCTACTTTTATCTTTAAAATGGGTGGAAAACATTCATTCTGCAAACTCATAATTTCCATTTTGACTTTGTTCCACAAACTAATAGGATATTGTCTCTCAACAAACATGCAAATCAACAAATGATTCTTTTTATCAAACATGTTATCATCAGAAATTAACCTGGATAATCTCACGATCTGGTCCTTAGCTATTACCTTACACTGATGAGATGGATGGCAACTAGTAAAATGAAGGTAAGATTTAGGGAATGTGTCTTTCCTATAGATATTCTAGTATAACATCCCAGGGACGCATTCTTTTCAAGAAAGATATCCAAACAATTTATTTTATAATTATTTAATGCATACGTAAAATTCAAAAAGGTAATTGAATTTTGCCATTTGGAGTAAAAAATGCCCTATTGTTCAATTGTCCCTTTCCACAAAATTAGCACTTCATCCAAGAATCTAAAATAAGTGTGCACTAGTAGAGAGATCTCAGGAGTAAAAACTATCTTTTCCTCCCATATAGCTAAGACTATATTGGCATATAGAGGGGTGCAGGCAGCCCCCATAACCCCACCCGATACTTGGTGGAAATATTCACCCTAAAAATATATGAAATTGTTATTTAAAGTCAAATGAAGAAGATAGTGACACGGTAGACACAGAAGTATGTTCACTTAAAAAGTGAAAAACATTCAATATCTATGTTGTGGAGAATAACAGAAAATAAGTTTACAACATTCATTGTTATAAACAAAATATTCTCATCATACTCAATTCTATTTAAGGTCTCAAGAAGGTCTCACAAATCTTTTAGTATATAAGGTTTTGATTCTAAAATGCCTTTGCACTTAAAGTCAATATATTTAGCCAGTGTTTCTGTTTTAGAACCTTTGGCTGAAACAATAGGTCTCAAGTTGGGTAATGTAAGGATTTATGCATCTTGGGAATATCAAAAATTATAGCTATCCAAGGTTTAGCCACCTGTAGGTATTCCCATTCCTGATGATCCATATCATCATGTAGGACCATATTAAGCAAGAAGAAATCTAACTTTGCATAGGCTACGTTAATGCCCCTTATCAAAATTATCTTATACATGGCTTAATTAAATAACAGTTGAAGCATTTTAATAGAATAATCAAAACTATTCATAATAACAACATCCCCAAGCTTATCGGTTTCATAACCCTTACCTGTCTATCATGAATTAAACTATTTACAGTCACATTTTTGTCTCTAGTTAAATTGTCAGGTAAGACATATTTCTGTCTATAAGTATTCCTAAAATGATGTTCACTTTTTTTTTTCAAAAACAGAAATCTATGGGTTAGGGAGTGGCATAAATATACTATTTCTTTTGAGACCAATTCCTTCATCAGGTAACATGGGTGCCTTACCTGCAAATTACATTTTCAAATTCAAATTCCTAGCATATAACTTTCATTGTATAAGAACATGGGAATGAATTGAAAACCTTTTTCTAAAAGCAGACATACATCCTTCAATAATACATGCACTAGACAAATTATAAACTTTGTGAGTCCAATATTCTTGAATCATAATCAGCACCACAACCACATAAACATTTCATCTCCTTTTACTTCTGCCTCTGCCCCTGCCCCAAAAGTTCAAATAAGTGTCTTTATGTTGGGATTTCGAATTTGTGCCCTGTCCATGATTTTTGTCCACTAGCTGATTCATCAGCCTCTCTGATCATCGAATCAGATTGGTCTAAAAAAAAAAACCTTGTTCATCCTCATCCCTAAAGTCACTATTCACAGTCTCATCATTTCTTTCTGAATTCACTCCACTGACAACAACACTTGTGTATGTTCATAGTGGCTCCATTTGTGAGAATAGTTCCAAACTACTGCCACCAATCGGATTGATCAAGCTTTGACTGTTTGACCTGGAAGCAGCTTCAGCATCATTAATTGAAGGGGGAGTCACAAATTTGGAAATCACTTTAGACCAAGGATTGTTGGAGAATGTTGTTATTTGTCTTTTCAGCTTTTCCCGGTTAGGGGTCACCACAGAGGAAGTCCAGTCCGCTAATGGTTGGCAGTAGATTTTTTATGGTGCCGAGTTGCCAGCTCAACACCCAACCTTCAGTGAAGGCACGCCCATTCACGCATGTCTTTCGTAGGCCACTTGACCGTGGGGAGGAAATGCAGACTCCACACAGAAGGCACTCCAGCCATGAATCAAACAGGAGAACCTCTTGCTGTGAGGCAACAACTCTACCGCTGTACCACCGTGGCTTTTCTTAATTCTTTTACTTTGCTTTCTTTGACTGCCATTTCCTTTAGAAACAAGAGAAAATCTTCAAATGATGGAGAAGTAGATATTCTCTACTTCTTTGTAATGCTTTTTCTGGCAACAGCCATGATGGCCCAAAGAGTATTGTACTTTATATTCATCAGATCATTTGTATCTATTATATTGAATAATATTAGAAATGATGATAAAGAAACTTGTCAGAAAATAATCCTAGCAAAAGTTCTTCTATTTTAGATCAATATAAAGACAAGAAAAAACATTCATTAAATATATGGACCCAATCAGCATTACAATTCTGTGAGCATCTTCAACATAAGATAGTGTCATTTCCATTTATTTTTAACAATCCTGTTAGCTTTCAGTTATTGATGTATAGTTGAAGAACTATGTTATTATTGACTGAAGTAACCAATGAAAATTGAGAAAATTTTGGAGCACTAATTTTAATATCTAATATTAGGCCTCTGTCAATAGTGTGCATATTTTATGTTGATTGTTAAAGAACTTGCTAAAATATTTATATTTTAAGTTTACTGCATTTGATTATTGTTTTTATTTGTTGAAAAATAAAAATCTCTTGGTTAAAGAAAAAAACGAATTTGTAACAGCAGAGTTAGTTCACCAGATAATTCCATATCAAAGCGGGAGTATGCCAGAAGGAATCCAAACACAAAAAACTGATAACCGCAAAGTATATAAAATTGAACACCAAAATAAAAACAAAATGGAGACTTACCAATGTACTACACCACAAGCTTTATTAACTGAACAACTAACCAAACTTAAATAATAATAAAATAAAAAATATAAGAGCTGACTTAGCACTTTTGTCCTGATAATTACAAGACTTCATCAGGAGATTCACTCATTGTTCTACTCTCTTAAATATACCAAACTAGAAATAGGAATGTTTATATTACCATATCATAAATAATCATGCATGATTTAACAGTTAAAATTGCATATGAATATAACAGTAAATATTGAATATAAAAACAATAAATATTGCATATAAAAACAATTCCACCATAATGCTCATAATTGATAATTAATAAATAAATAATTCAATAAATAACTGTATAATATGTAAAAAAATTAAAGCATTAAATTCAAGCTACACTAGGGTAGCCTGTCTCTTTAACACTCTAATTAATGATAAGGAATCATTAATTCCAGGACTGACAGAGACATTCAGCCTTAACTGCCAAATAAATTCCTTAAATTCTAACAATGTATCAATATTATCCATGAAATCAGAGACAATAACTCTGTCAGTTAAGAAAAATGTAAACTTTTTAAAATTCAGATATGCCAAGCTATGCCTATAAAGGGCATTTGTAGACTTAAATTTCTTAATATCATAACAATGTTCTCTTATTCTGTCTTTTAATTTCCTATTAGCCTTTCCCACATAAAATGCTTTGCAAGAATTGTAGTTAGCAGGGTAAACTACATGGGTGGTGTTACAATTCCATGAAGGGTCCTATCAAAACCTTCAACTACTACGTAAGGTATAAATCTACAAAATTTACAAAATCCACATTTTCTCATTTTCCCTTGCCTAAAGCTAGTGTAACTATTGGTGGTCTTACTCTCCAACATATGTTTTTCCCTTAACTATAATAATAATAATTAATATTAACAATAATCTGGGTGTCACCCACAACTTTTTTAACTTCATCAGAAAATATAAGATTCCAATTTAATTTAACAATGTTAATGCATCTAATGTATATAAATACATCAATGTTGTAAGGGATGGTAAATATTGGAGTAGATAGATCAAAGGTCTTATTACTTCTCATCTCAATGCAGGTTGACCCTGTGTTCTGTTCGCAACCTATGCAGACCTCCTCAAGGCCCCATCTTTGTAATCTATCTCCTATAGGCTGTTGAGGGGAGATCTATGCCTGGCATACAAGGCATTGTTATACCCCACCCTGATGGACTTCCTACATTGCCACAAAACAAACAGCACCATAATTACTCATTCTAAAGACTTAAGCCTTACCTGTGATATAAATAGAACTACTGGAGAGACAGGAATGTATCCCAGGGAGTACCCCTTCCCTCGAACAGGCTCCCCATCCATGTGAAGCAGAGTTTCTCCCTAACCCAATTCAAGTATAACTTGGATGATTGGATGTGGAATACAAAACTCATCCCTCATTTGGCACTTATGTCTCTAATAGACAAAGGTAGCTTGTAAATGATTCATCTTTCAGACCACTGTATGTAAATGCTTCATCTCCCAAGCCCCTGCTTGCACTTATCAAGGGTATGAGAACTTGTCAAAGATTTGGGATGCATGGCTAGGCTAAAAAATGCCCTTGTCATCATTAGCATTTTAAACACCTATGAACCTATGAACCTATGTGCCACAAAAAATGACTTCCTCACCATTGTGGACATATGGCAGTTAAAGTTCAGGTTGCTATCTATCAGTGTACCAAGATCTCTCACCTCTGATTCTACTCTTAGCAGTGTGCTATTAATGTTGTAATTTGTAGGGATCTTTAGCATCTCAAAGGATATGATAATTCATTTTTTTTGCATTTAGTTTTAGGCCATGGCTCAGGCATCAATCATTTGTCTGCAATAGACCCATCTGAAGCATATCAACATTGTTGATGGATTAGATGATTGCCCCCAGCTTGCATTCATCTGCAGACTTTGCCATCCTGAGGTCTTTCACATTAACCTTGACTTCAGAGAAGTCTATTCCAAACAGGAGTGGTCCTTGCACTGAGTCCTCCGGCACACCACTAGTAACCAGCCTTTTGGTGGATCTGGATTCACCCACTTTAACCATACATTTCCTGTCTGTGAGCCATTTGACTATCCATCTAGTAACATAGGGATTTATGACCTGTTTTGTGAATTTATTTATAATACTAAAGTGTGAAATTGTGTTAAATACCTTGTACAGATCAAGGTAAGTGGTATGAACTGTATTATCCTCATCCATGACCCTGGTGACTTTTTCAAAACAGTTCACTAGATTTAGTTGGCATGGCCTGGCTTTGACAAAGCCAAACTGGGTTGGATCCAGTGTTTGGAGGTTTCCTATGTCATCAGTTAACAGGTCCACAATTATTCTTTCCATGGCCTTGCATATAAGACTAGTCAAACTTCTGGGTCTGTAATTAGCTGGGTCAATTTATGATCCCCTTTGTGTAGAAGGATGACTGCTGTTGTCCTCCGCTCCACTCTAAGAGGACAAAGCCAGTCTGGAGGCTGTGGTTAAACAAAGATCCCAATGGGCCTGATATGTCCTGATTCAAACTGTTTAAGAGGCAACCTGGTATATCATTAGGCCCTATTGGAGCCATGATTTTACATTTAGAGAGTTTAGTGGCAACCTGTTCTTTAGTGATAATTGGAAGGCAAGTGGTGGAGGGTATATCTTGGGACAGAACTGGGGGTGAATTTTGAGCTGAATTTATCAGACACCAGATTTGCTATATCTTCTGGATGAGTATAAGTAATACTGTCCACAACTAATTCTGCACATTATTGACAGCAACCCTTAAGATTGTAGACATAGCTGAAAAATGCCTTATGGTTATCCTTAGCTTGGGATGTTATTTTTGCCTCAAAGTCGGCTTTCATAGTCTTGACTACTTCCCTGATTTGCTTGTTTAGACTAATGATGAACTTTTTATTCTGTTGTGCACATTCCCTCTTACTTGTCAACAGGATTTTCTTTCTTTTGTTGTACAACCTATTAATACCAGGGGTCCACCAGGGTGGCTTGTCTTTGTGGGTTGACATTGGCTTATTTTGGTCTGGTACTGCTGTTTCTATTCAGCTGTTTATATGGTCATACAGGGCTTTTGTGTATACCTCTGCATATGCTTCTTTGTTTTCTGGGTTTGAGGGAGCTTTGAAACTAGCTATGCCATCTTAATAGGACTTGATTTAGCTTAGAAAAGTTCTTAAAGTTTTTGAGTTAGACAGGGGTCTGGTTTTTCCTTTCTTTCAAGGGAGACTGCTTGTGATCTGATCTTACCAGTGAATACATCACATTGGGGGGGGGGGGGTTGCAGCATTCACTCATATTTGTCAGTACCAGACCTAGGATATTTGTACCCTTAGTGAGGGTGCAGACTAGCTGCTCCAGAGCATTTGAGTTTACAAAGTCAAGAAATCTTTGGCCTACATGTTCATGGCGATGTATGCCTCCAAATTAATGGAGGGGTAGTTAAAATCACTCATGAGAATGGTACTGGGCTGGATGGTGAGTAATTCTAATAAAGTCAGGTACAATGTATGGCTTTCTTGTTTCATGGTGGGAGACGTCTAGCTAGCAAGAATATGGTAATGGATTTTTCCCATGGTTAATTGATCATGGAGAAGTTCAAGCATGTCATATTGCTTGACCATCCTTGAGGTGTGGTTATCCTTTATGTAGATAGATACACCTCCACCTTTTGCTCTTTCATGTTCAGTAGGTGGTCATAATGTTTGAAAGGCATTACAACCATGCACAACTAGAGTGCTTTAATGTCTTTGTTGGCTAAACTTAAAGTGACACTGGTGTTGTTGTAATTACTTGTTTTATATTAGTACAGTTAGATGAAGGAATTTCATTTTAGTGTCTTACTTTAAGGTAAGTTGGGTTATGTTTCATGTGATGTTTTAATGTATCTTTCTTCTTTTCAGGTTTAGTCCCACAAGCTAGTGGGATGGTATTTGTAGTGTGTGCGATTAAATTATACAGGTAAGTTTTTATCTTATGGGATTTTGGAGTTGAGGTGGTTTTAGCTTTAACACCTGGTTTTGCTGAATCTTAGTTGTGTAAGTCAAGACTGGTCATTAGGTTCAGTTATGACATGATTCTCATATAATTTTTTTTCTTTTTGTCCCCTTAGATAAACAAAAACAGTGAGGGTGGTGGATTTTCAGGCAAGATGGGAAGTCCTTACATCACAAACCAAGGCTTTGATTGATGAGGTGCTAATGGATCGGGACTCCATCTAGTGCCTGGGGTAGAAGACCACATTCAGAGGAGTCGACAGTGGGACAGTCCAAACTGACACAAGCTGAGATTCAACTCAGAAAGCAAGACTGAAAAGGGAGAATACCAGTTACAGAAGAGCTTCTGGTGCCACCATCAATATCCAAAGAACAAGTTGGCTTGTCAGGTAACACCTTTGACTTCTTTCTGTGGGGTTGTAGGTCTGGTCCAGTCAGTAGAGGAAAAGCTAGAGGTTTTTCACATCTTAGTTGAAGGGAACAGAGCTATATTGTCTGACTTATTTAATGAAAACATTTCAAAGGTTGGATATACACAGGAAAAGTGAAGTTATAGCTTTATTAGAAGCTTCTCAGACATTCCCACATGTACCAGTTATTTCCATGGGGATAATTGCTCAGAAGCAATTGTTAGTACACTCACTCCAGGTTTGGCAATCATTTTGCATTTTCCATTGGCTTTAAGGGACAAGGTTTTGAAAGGGGAATGTATATATATATATATATATATATATATATATATATATATATATATATATATAGACATATTTGAATTGGAAGATAGGGAAGGATTGCAGAGACTAATGGACACCTATGGCATGGGGGGGGGGGGTAAATACTTGATGGATGTGTTTGCAGATTTAACTAAGAAACTACTGGGCAAAGCTTGGGTGTGTAACTGAGATAACTGGGTGTCAGGGTCTGTTTTGTTTTATGGCCATTATGATACATAAGGAACATAGCCAAGCATTTTCCCTCTTAGCCTAGTTTAACTCCATAAAAGATCCACCATGATTCAGGGGGCTTGGCATGATTGCGGTGCAACCAGAAGTTTAGAAAATTAAAGTCAGTTGACCGCCTCATTAAAATGGGAGGACACGCATGTTGACACTTGGTTGGGGGATATGGGGTAAGTTGTTGAGCATATAACAATGGATTTTGTGCTTAGCCATCTTGTCCTTCCCAGTATTCCTGCTCTCATACTAGTAAAGGTCACCCAGTCCTTAGGTGTTAGGCAAAGGAGGGTCAGGTGTCATCACAAAAACTGTAGTGTTTGATGTGTTGGCCTATGGTACAGATTTAGGCAGTGGGACAACTGAAATATTGCCTTTTCAGGGTGTTAGAGGAGGACCTTTCTTTCATTTCCTCCAAAGAGGATAGTATGAGTCTGCTTCCAGTAAAGCCAGGAGTTTTAGACCAACTGTTGGCTGGTTATCCCAATGTGCTCATAAAACAGAAATTAGTGAACAAGCATTTGTTTGATTTTCTACTAAAAACTAGAGTAGTGCCTTATTTTTGCAATTGTTTCATCATGTGGTCTATCACTGGTAAAGAGAATATACTGAAAGTACTTATTATGAAAGAAGTTTATGAAGGCAGGGTTTTAGAATCCTTTTTATTCTCCCCCTTTTACCAGCTGTCAGGTTTCACCTCTGGATTTTCTTGCAAAAATTACAGCTGGCCAGTGTAGTGTTATTCACTGTATTTTATCCTAACTGGATTTTAGGTCAATGACTACATCAGCAGGTCAGATGCCTCGGCCAGGTATTCAACTCTGGAGGATGTCATTAACATTATTAGAAGATTAACTGATCCCTGACTTGCAAAGGTGGATAGTGACTTTGCCCTTCAGCTTCTTCC
Organism: Protopterus annectens; assembly: GCF_019279795.1. Classification (NCBI taxonomy): domain Eukaryota; kingdom Metazoa; phylum Chordata; order Ceratodontiformes; family Protopteridae; genus Protopterus; species Protopterus annectens. The sequence continues at coordinate 10,442,670 of NC_056738.1, read as the reverse complement.
CATTTAGTCAGAAGATTGGCCGTACCTTAGTGTATGCGTTAATAGGGAATTTTTCCTTGATATAGCAATACCCATGAGGTGTTTAGTGACTTGCTCCACATTTGATACATTTAGCTTGGCCCTTCAATGGGTTTGGCAACAAAGGCATCAAATCATTTGGTGGTCCACTATTTGGATGTGGTTGTGGTGTTAGTGAAGTGTTAAGAAACATTCACACATTTGTTGTGTGAAGTTGACAGTTCTGTCTGAAGGGAAACTAGAGGGTTCCTCAAAATCCTTGGGGTTTGTGGGCTGGGCTTGGAGATTGATGTTTGCAACTCTACTTTCAGACTGCCACCTGAGAATATTCAGAAATTGAGGTCTTGTATATATCAGTTTCTAAATTTTAAAAAGGTCAGGATGCTGCAACTAATGGAAACTTTGGATTTGCTTAACTCTGCTCATCAGGCAATCACTCCAGGGAGGTCTTACATTCAGGAACTGGCCAATCTTTTAACAGGAGGAAAATGAGAGCATCATTGGGTAAGGGTGATGGAAAGAGTTAGAGAAGATCTTCATATTAGAAGATACCTTTTACTACACTACAATAGGATTGTCTACTGGCAAAGGGAGGGGTCGCTTTGGCTGAGGTTTGTTTGTTTGTGTCTTTTGGCTTTTCCCGTTTAGGGGTTGCCACAGCGGAACTCCGGTCCGCTAATGATTGGCAGTAGATTTTTATGTACTGGCTTGCCGGGCCTAATGCACAACCTTCATCGAAGGAACGCCCATTCACGCATGTCACTACACAGAAGACGCTCTAACTGAGAATCGAACGGACAACGTCTAACTGGCTGAGGTACAATTGTTTATTGATGCAGCAGGGGCCTTCAGCATGGGGGCTTATTTTCAGAACAGATGTTTTTTTTGCTCCCTGGGCTGTTTTTTTGGACTCTTGATAAAGATGTAATATCCTTGAGCTTATGCACATTTGGACATCAGTTGTTGTTTTGGGTGACCTACGTAGCCATAAGAAGGTGTTTTTTCATTGTGACAGCATGTCTGCAGTATAGGTTATCAGTAAAAAAATTTCCAGTTTCTTGAAGGATCAGTCCTTTTTATGGCAACTTATTCTGCAAAGTTTCAGGATAAATTTGTCATTTAGAGCTTTATATGTCCCTGGTGGAACCAACATTTTAGTAGAGTGCCTTCCTCACTTGCAGATTGTGAAGTTCAGGGAGCTGGCCTAGAAGCAGAAGAAACCCTTGCAGCTGCAGCAATTTCAGGCTTTCTCTGAATGATCTGCAAAGAGTAACTGCCTATCTGATTTTTTGGTCTTGGTTAACTAGCATTAAGAGGTCTTATGGGGGCACTGTTGCCTCTTTTCATGAGTTTTAAGAAAGTATACTTCAAGATCTAGAGCTTGTTTTCCTTTTATTATCTGTTGTTTTTTGGATTCTGAGTGTGCTTGCAATGAAGCAGTTAACATGCTTTGGATTCAACTTTCAGCTCTTAGTTTTTAGGCAAAAAATGTTAGGCTATCCAGATTTTACCAAAGGCTGCTTGGTGGCTAAGAATGGTGTAAAGTTTGGGGAAGACATTGAATCTTGTGGAAGATTGTTGGTGACCCATTGATACATAGATAGAAGTTTGCTGTTAGTTATTATTGATGTTATTTATTATCTGATGTCCAGCTATTTCCTTCATGCCATGTCTATCATTTTAGTCAACTGAATGCATTTAAAGCAAGTGAGCTTTTGCTTTGCTTCACTTGAGGGGCTGTTTACTTTTTGGACAACACAGTCTGTATCTGGCATTATTGATCAAAGATGGACTAACCATCAAAGAGTCACTTGAGCAAACTACATTGGTGTTCCTCCCCTTTTTGAGTCCATTGCATGGGGTAACACACTTTTTAGTCTGTGTATGGTGATTTCTCACTTGGAATTATTTTTCCAGGAGCATAAGAAAAGAATTATCACCCCCAGTATGCTAGGTATGGTGTTTCATAAAGCCCTATATGTTCCGTACCTGGCTAGCATGAGTATTTCACCTCTTTCATTCCGTATTGGCAAAGTCACAGACCTGGTGAGGGAGGGTCAATCTATTGAGGTCACATTGAGGTTGAACTTTGGTCTTCTAAAGTCATTTTGAAATACATTCTTAGGTGTTTTTAGTTGTTAACATTTGATTCTTTTTCATGTGCAATATGAATGATTTTGTTTGGACATTCCTACATTTTCCTAGCTGCCAAGACAGGTGTTCTTCAGCCCAATGATTTTAGTTTAGGTTTAGATCTTTCTTCAGTTGAGATGATAAGGGCCACTCAGGTTTGTGATGCTTAACATTTTTATCCATGTTTCAATCACTGATTCATGAAGTGGGGAGTCGACATTTAATTAGGGTGGTAATGACATTGAACTTTTGCCTAAAGGGCATATCCTGTCTGAAGTTTTAAGATGTTTTAGCTCAGGCTAATTGTCTAGGGTTCATCATTTGCTATTCAGCCATTATCCAAAGACTTTACTGTCCCAATTTGCCATGAACCTAAATGGCAAAAGTGATTTGGAAATTTGTGAATCACAGGTTTTATTGAGTAGCTCCAATGCTGAGTTTCCACATTGTAGACCACTGGGACTTACAGGATAAGGATCCGATTTGGTTACAGCCAAATGGTGTCCATTTATTTATGAGTTAATGAACATGAATTCTGCCCTGTTTATTCAAATGCTACTGTATTTGGTGTTAATAGCTAGTTGCCAGAAAATAATAAGAATAATAGTAATTGATAAAAGGTATGTGATGTATAAAAAAGAAGAAAAATGTTTTTCACTACTAACGCATGATTTCCTTTATGTTGTAGGTTGGCCAAAAAAGGCCCAACAAGAATTTTCCCACCAGCCCTGAAATATGCTGTCATACATCCTCCTTATATGCTCTAGTCCAGATCCTGTAAAAAAAAAATATCAGCCTACCATGACTCTGCCCCTTGCAAAAAGTTTTGAAAAAGTTCTTTATATGCAGCTAATTAAATGCTTTAATAGCTTAAAGGCTTCTACCTGATAGTATGATTTCAAAAATGGTTTTAGTACATCCTTAGTGATAGTCTCAGCATCTGACACTATCTACAGTAATCTAAATGAAGGTTTCCTTATAGACATATGTGAACATGACCCATGCCTTTGAATCTGCTGTCCACAACATTTTGCCTGTTAAGCTACAAAAATTCAGTTTAGAAGAAAATTGTATTGTTTGGTTCTATAGCTGCTATGACAGCAGGACCTTTCAAATCTACTCTAACAGTCAGCTGTCCATTAATTAAACAGTAAAAACAGGGTATCTTGGGGTTCTCTTCTAGGTCCTTTAGTGTTTTCTTCATTTATTAATGATATTACTGATTATCTGCCAGAATTTAACCTTACCATCTGGAGAGATGATATTTTATTACTCCAGCAAACAGCTAACCCACATCTTGCAATTTCGACTCGGGCAATCCTCTGATTATCCACTTATCTGACCCATAATTTAGTATAACACCCCATTTGGCATGTACCGTACTAAGCACCTGCAGCAATTAGAGAGACCTCAGAGGTTTCTAACAAAGAAGATCAAGGGGCTCCAGCATGTGCCTTATACAGACCAACTAAAGTCCCTGTCACTACACTCTGTATCATATAGACTTCTTTGCCTGGCCTACAGACCAATCCAACACCCAAACCTAATTAATTTGCAGCATATCCATAAATCAAACAGGACTAGAGCTACCCATTCCAGGGACCTAAATATGGCCTGAGACTTAAATAGGACATGGTGGAGTAGCAAATTTTCTCCCAGTGACCGACGCATCTTTGGAACAGGCTACCATTTCATGTGAATCAGAGAACCTCTGTGGCATAGTTCAAGAGGGACCTGGAAGAGTGGATGAGGCACTGTAAATTCTTACCAGGGATAGAGCCCACAACCTTCTCGACATGGGCAGTCATCATAAATGCAGTCTTGGGTATTGACTAGCATTTCTAGTGTATTACATTGGGATGAAACAGCTAAGCTTAAAATTGCCTATGGGTCGATAACCTAGTAATTTCCTATGATCCTATGATCTTTGTCATCGGTCATTAGAAAATAAATTACAAATTAACCACAAAGAAAAGTGACATGCTGTTTTCCTCCCCTCACAGATCCTCTCAACTTCCTGTCCTTACTATTTTAGACAATAATAATCATATTATTCCTTTTTCAATTGAGTACAAAACTTAGGCCTAACCCTTGACTCTACATAAAGCTTTATAACCCACACTGATAATATCATTAATAAAGTTCTCTCACATCTAAAACTCTGCTATATGATATCATATTTATTAACTCCTTCTGCCTGCAAAGAACTGGCCAAGAATGTCCTTTTCCCTAAACTAGAAAATTGTCGCCCTATAATCTCTTTATACTCTGTTTAAAACTCTCAAAGAATTCAAGTCACTGAGAATAAAATTGACAGATTTGCCTTCTTGTTGACAGTTGTGTGCACTACTGCAACCTTCTAAATTACTTAATTTAGATACTCACTAATGAAAGGTCCATTTATTTTCTATATATATTGTTATATAAAATTCTAAATGATAACTACTGCCCCCTCAGTAAAGAAAACTCCCAGTCAGGGAACAGACATATTCCCTAAGGAATTCACGGGAAAACTTCACTCAGCTTTCTCTCAACTAAAACAGTCATTGGTGAATGAGCTGTCTCAAGAACAAGCTCAACAAGCTCTCAGGAATAATCTAGAAGGCACCAAGGTACTTGTTATCAAGTTAAAGAAGGCCCTTTCTGAGTGCTTGTTCAATGAAGTTTCATGCAAATGCTTTAAGGATAACTGATAAACTCTTTAAAAGGATTACAATTCTAAAAAGTCTTACAGCCTCTCAACTGTTTTCCTGTACCTTTTAACTTTAACATTTAGCATTTGTTTTTAAAGACATGGATTGTGTCTAGATCTAGGGATGTAGTTGACTCTCTTTCCTCGGCCCACATTAGGTTAGTCATTAGATGTGATGCCCCCCTTATGTATCTCTCCAGATACATGTAATAACTGAAAATCCACAGACAAACCATACTAAGAGGATACAAAGGCCTAAGCAATACATTCAACATGGACCAACTCAAAACCCTGTCACTGTAATTGGTATCCTACAGACTGGTAAGAATTGATCTGTGTCTGGCATACAAAGCACCTTCCAACCCATTACTGACAGATTTACTGCACATCAGTAAGTCAAATGGCATCATAAATACTTGGTCTAGGGATTTAAACCTCTTCTGCAACATCAATAAAACAGTTTGAAGGTGCATGTATATCTCACAGACAATACAGCTGCTGTGAAACAGATGACCCATCCATATAAAAATTAGTTCATCCCTGTCCATTTTCAAGTGTACCTTAGCTCTATGGATGGGAAACAGAAAATTTATCCCAAGACTGCTACCTGTACTAATGGACAAAGGCAGCTCCTGAATGCCTTATCCCATGCATGGGTCCCCTCAAATTATCTATAGTATGATCCCAGTTATTCTCATTAGGGGTGTTATACAATTATTGACCATGTGCTGGGTAAGGACAATCTATAATCAAATTAAATATACTATTTCAAGCACAAAAAGGGAACTTGGCTAGGCTTAAAATGGCTCTGAAAGGCAGATAGCCTATTTCTTACCTATAAATCTATGAATTTATGAACTCTTCATGGTCTCTATGCCTATCTTTGCAATCTTTGTGTTTACTTACTTCTGTTCAAGTTTTTTTTTCAATGAAATTCAATTTTAATCCTGTAAAAAGTAATTTTACGTAGCCAGATTGTATTGCAACCCATGTAAACTGGTAAAACTTAATGTAAAAGTGGTACTGCTATTTGGCAGTTAGCACAAATGGTGAACACTGTGAGCTGCAGTTCCTGTGGGACAGGGTTTGATTCTTTCCGCTCTCATTTGCCTACTGTGTGAACATAAGCAATTCACTTAACCAAACATTGCTCCTGGGCTGCCTGGTTAACAAATTAGCATTATTACTTTATTATAAACAAGAACTGTGTAGACATCTGCTTTATAATAACTGTATAACTGTATATGACATTTCTAAAGTTTTGGAGCAATATAAACCTGAAAATCTACCATATCAGAAATGCACAACTTAAGTTTACTAGAAATGTTTACTGCCTCTGATCCCAGATCGCAGCTGAAAAAGATCCTGAACCAGTCCACCTACCTGATTACCAAACTGTGGTTACATTTGCTGTTCAAAATTTTTAAATTTAGTTTGCTTTCTTGCCAAAAACATGCATAGAGTAACATGTTCTTGACTTCTGCATAATTTTAGCACTGTCTTATGGAAAATTGAATCAAATCAAGCCTAATGCATTGTAATTGTTGTGAACTTCATACGTCAAAGTAATAGTCTGTGCTATTATCTTAAAATTGTTAAGCAGAAAAAAATGGTGTTTGACGTTAACAGTCAAGTAACACTTTGTTAAGAATGGACTGAGTCAAATGTTTAGTAAATTACTATGATTTGCATGGCTAGTGTTCGTGCATTATTTATTGCTGGCTGCATTTGAGTTAGTGGGGGTTAAGCTAAAACCAGTATACACATCAGCACTAATGTAACAGAAACTAAGCAAAGGATGCTTGCATATACTATTACAAATTAAACAAACTTAACAACTCCCTAATCTATCTGTACTCCAGCTGTGTGAACAACACCTTAATCATGTTAATGACTTCTTCCTTCCCCATTTTACATTTGGTCATGACTGGGAGAGCAGGGTCAGCTGCTAATAGGGATTTATGTCTTACATACCTTTGAACTTCATTTGCTTTGAGCATCACTTCACACCATCCTCTTGTAGTTACTGAAGAATAATGAATACTAGCAGTCAAAACTAGTGGTGCTCATTACTTGCCCTGTAGGTGTGATTGGCCAGGGGGTTGTATTCAATCAGAAAAGGGATGGTGTGAAAATGATTGATATTACAGTTGGTAAGGAAAGCAAAATAAAAGACGGGCTAGAAGGCATGTCTCATTGTAATTTCTAACATTCGTGGTTTTATTATTCAAGATCATTCTGAATCATTGTTAGACTTTCTGGGCTGATTTGTTAATGAAATGGACCAAGAGAAAGAACTGTAAATTGGATGCATCCCCCCCACCCACAAGATACGCATATAATTCACATTTTGATGGCACAGGACTGCTGGTTTGCATTGGAAGGTGATTCGACACTTTTACTTAAATGAGTTTGGAGAGACTCTCCACATTTACTCCTGTGAACTGCATTTAGCTGATGATTTCTGGTAATGATTTTCCCACCATTACTGATACTGCTGTGTTTTTATGCAACATATAGGTTCATAGGAGATTACTAGGCTAATGGCAAGAACCGTTACAAGCTTAGCCAGTTTTAACCAGCTATTTTAAATTATGTTGTTATTGCCTTCTTAGCACAGGTCACAGCTGAAAGGGGCCATTAAATCAGTTCACCTACTTGCTTAACAAATATAAACACATCAAAGAAGCAAAGAAGCCAGAGGGAGTGCAGTTACGAAAGAAGGGTTTCATCTCCTTGGTTGCCACCCAGTAGTACCACCAATTATATCTTTATAGTCAAATTTAAGTGGAAAGAATGTTGGAACTAAAAGTGATATGCACATTGGGGAATAAATATGAAAATGTTATTGGCATTGTTTAAAGTTTGTACAAGTCACCAGTAACCATCACTAGTGAAGGATTACCATATATTGCATGTGGTGTATATGATGTCAGCCCAGACTGTTGCATTACAGAACTGAGTTTTGTTTCATTTTACATCAGTCCTGGCATTATGAATAACAAGCAGAATTTGTAAAAAAAAAAAAATACTTTTGTGCCAGTAGTAGTTAAATCACACTTATTAGTAACACAAAGTGCTAGTAGAAGTCTTGCAGATGTCAGTATTAAGCATGTCTTTGCTCTCTCAGACCTCCATGTCATGCTTTTTGATTCCTCTTGACATTCTTTTCAGTGTATTCATTTGCCTACTGCTGGAGAGCGGTGAGCTATCTTCTCACTTAATGAGAAGATTCAGGTAGTTATTAGCTTTGCATGCAGAAATGAGACTATCTGGGCCTTCTTTGATTGTCTGTGAACTGCTCTGTACTTGACAGATGATGTTCAATTTAAAAAATATGCTTGATTCTGTTCAAACTGAATATGTCAATTTATCACATTTTTTTATTATTTGTTTATCCTTTGTTGACCAAGTAAGGCCCACTACTCTAGTAGCTTCTTTTCTACTACTAAAGGAAATTTGGCCATTGCATTTAGGGTTATCCCCAGCTGTTTTCAATAAGTGCCATGGGATCCTTTCCATCCACCTGAGCGAAGCAGATGGAATTTCAGCTTAACATCTCATTTGAAGGTTGACATTCTCAGGGCTGCAGTACCCCCTAATGTTGCATTGCAGTCATACCTCTCAGCCTTTTAGAGCAAGAAATCTGGACAAAGCATAAAATAATGTCGGGACAAAGGCCCAAAAATAGGGACAGACTTTAAATATTGCTCTTATAAACTTAGACATCTTATTGAATAACAGGATTTGTGGTAACATGCTTTTTTTGAAGGATATAAATTGTGAAACTCAAATGTATGTTATTATTTAGTGACCTCAGTCCTCAGTGATTTGCCAGAAAACCACAAATGTTATGAGGAATAGACCAAAAATATAAGTAAGAAATCTGGGCATTCTGAAAAAATCTGGACATTTGAAAGGTATATCAGAAATCTAATCACCTGGAGTAAGAAAAGAACTCACAACCTTCTGATCTTCTACCAGCAACGGCACATGCTACCTTTAAACAGAATGTGGTCCAAAAGCCCTATAAGCTCATTCTGCATTTAATTTTCTAACCCAAACAACTAATTTACTAGTTAGTGGGCAGCAACAGAGATTGCAGAATTTACTATATCTTATTAATTTACTGTATAATTATGAGTGGTTTGTTCTTAGGACCCATGATGTAAAGCTAGAGTTAAAAATATTTCTTCTTATCTTTTCTCATAGTTTAGTTATACAAGTGAGAATTTTTCTGTTTTTGGTGTTATGCCTACAGCTTGAGTTCCACTCTGTGTATATAGCAGTCTGTTCTTACAAGGCCATTGTTCCCGTTTAGTATGGTTTCCCACTGATTACCATCCCAGTAATCCCAGTATGTCTCCTCATAACACAAACATTACAAAGGAAAGCTTCTACCCAATCTTATATGAAGCTTTGTTTTGGTGGGAGGCTAGCATGAAACATGCACCAATGAAATGAATGATGTATAAAAAGTTTGATCTATAAAGTAAAATGTCAGAATGTTCCATCCATGCCATATAGGTGCAAGCAGCAGTATGTGCTGTTAACAAGAAAAGGTCAAGCTTTTAATGTTTTACAAAGCCTAGTAGATAAAAACACTGAAGTCTGTCAAGGTTGTTAGGTTCTGCTCCCATTAAATCTGTTCCCAAAAAATAATGTTTTTGTCTTTATTTATGCTAGGGGGGAGAGGATGCTTACATCGTAGAAGTCACACAGAAAACTTCAGAGCAATTTTCTAGCTTTTTAATAAGTCAGGAAAGTCTCGGTCATTTTGACACTCTGTAGACCTTAGTATCTGATTCATGAGATGTCAGAAATTAGTAATGGATTTAAATGCATGTATCAGTAATTATGACACTGCAGCGGTAGCGTTGTCGCATCACAGCAAGAGGTTCTCACGTTCGATTCTCAGCTGGAGCACCTTCTATGTGGAATCTGCATGTCCTCCCCACGGTCGAGTGGCATTCGAAAGACATGCGTGAATGGGCGTGCCTTCATTGAAGGTTGGAGGTTGGGCTGGCACCTCGGCACCATAAAAAATCACCTGCCAATCATTAGTGGACCTCAGTTCCACTGTGGCGACCCCTAACTGGGAAAAGCCGAAAGAAAACAACAATATCAGTAATTCTGACATCTGATCTCTGACCTAAATCTGCAGCTGACAAAATGAAAGTGCATCAGTTCATTAATCAGCCTAATTAGGACAGAGCAAAACGTTGCTTGCATGTGTACAATTCAAGACATAAACAATAAAAACAATGCAAATTGAATAAAAAAAAATTCAATCTTAGCAATAAAATAAAACCTATATATGTACACAGAGGCACATACACATATATGTGTGCATATGTGTGTGTGTGTGTGTGTGTGTGTGTGTGTGTGTGTGTGTGTGTGTGTGTATATATATATATATATATATATATATATATATATATATATATATATAGGTTTACTATCAAAATGTTGAAAGTCACAATTTTTGAATCACTTAAGAGACTCATTAGGCTGAGTTTTGCAATGTCATATTGATAAAATGACAAAAATGATAAAGCAATGTTCGACATTCGAACATCTTCAAAACCTCCGACATTAATTAAAACTGTAGCCCATGACACACTGTACTGCTGCACTAAAGCAATATGTTAATTTAGTGTAAAACTACTTTACATGTTTGTGTTTGCATTTTTGCAGAGTGGCAAGCCCCCCTATACCCCCCATGGGGGGGTTGCACCCACTACACCCCCTTCATATTAAATATACCAACTCCGAAACTGCATTACAGTAAAGACAAGGGAAAACTTCCTGATACACACTGTACCGTGTTCTCCAATCAAAATGTTGACCTCTAAAATACAATTGCACTGCACCAAATCCGCTCTTGACTTTCGGTTTATTTTATTCAGAGTATCTCGGCTCGTGAGTTTCATTCCACATTTTGATAGGAAACCATAACACTGCACTTCTAACCTATATAGATACTGTCAATAAAGCTAGAGCTAACAGCAAACTAGTCACCTCCTTATTTTTAGACTTGTCTAAAGCTTTCAACACTGTTTGCCACAGCAAACTTCTATTTCAAATATCCTCATTAGGTCTCTCTGAGCGCACTCTTTTATCATTCAAAAAGCTACCTGTCCAGTAGGTGTCACTCAGTAAAATGGCACTCAAATCTCTCTCCATACCACCCAGTCACCACCGGTATACCACAAAGCTCTTTCCTTGGTGCCCTACTCTTTATCAATCTCACCAATACCCTCTACTCATCCACAAAATGGGCCTCCTTAATATACTACACAGATGACTCCAAACTCATTTGCACATCTGACAGCATGACACACCTCTAAAACCTTACTCTGGAAGCCTGAAACATGGCTTTGTAACTCACAACTCATGCTCACCCCTAAAAAAATGCTACTTTTTTCTCCAAATCCCTCTCCCTATGAAAAAACAAAATTTTAAGGTCTATCTCTTGATAATATTAGAATTGAAGTCACCTCTCATAGCAAATTATGAGGGATGATAGAGAATGATAATCTGACATTCGACCTGCATATACAAAATTGCATAAGAAAAACTCATCAAAACTAGGGATGCTTAGAGCCAAAAACTTTCTTACCAATGCAAATAAAGCTGTGCTTGCCACTACTTATCTCCTCCCTGCACTTCTTTATGGCACTTCCACCCTCTATAAACTGGCTAAAATTTCTCTATTAAATCATTGCCATATAACTTGCATCTATTTTTAACCAATGTTTTCATATTATGTTTAATATGGTGTAATTATTTAAATTGAAGTTTTTTTATTATTGTTATTTTTGAAGACTAAAATTCTTGTTCTTAAAATGTTTTGTAACACTTTGGAACTTTTCTATCTGGGTCTTCACTGAAAATGGGCTCCTACACAGTCAGACCTTCCAAGTACTCAAATGTCAGTAAATAAATAAATAAATGAACTTAAGTCTATTTCTCATAATGCCTTACTGTTTTTGTAAGGAAGACAATATTGTTTTGAAATTCTCTACATTCTGCTGGATATATAATAATACACCTGAAGAAGTGGTCCAATCTGATTTCAGTATTTCACATATATCACTGTCCATCCTTTCACCATAGTCTTCTTAACATAACATTGCTAGTACCATGGGTGGTGGGAAAAAAGGATCAATATTATGTGATTGAAAGATGTGGTCATCAAACACGTCTACATGAACACGTAAACAGCGAACACACTAATCTCCGAATGGCCACTTTAGTGAATTTTTTCCCAGGGGGAAAATTTCTTGGCCAAAGAAAAACAAAAACTTTCAAACCCTACAGCCCCCCCACCACTGATGTGGAGGGCTGTGCTCCCCACAAGCCCCTAAGTATACCAACTCTGAGATTGCACTGCAGTAGGGAAAGGGGCAAATTCCCGATGATGGACAAGCAGTTTTTTTCCCTTGGGGAAAAATTTTGCTGTGGCCATTCTGAGATTAGTGTTTTGCTGTTTATGTGTCGAAGAAGACGTGTTCAATGAGCATGTCTTTTGAACACATAATATAGACTCAGAAAATTTATTTATTATTTATTTATTTGCAGTTGGTTTACCAGGATAGTCCATTGGGCCAAAAAGAACCCGTTTTCAATGGAGTCCTGGGGAGAAAAGCTCCAGTACAGACAAAATTAGGTACATACACAAGATTGCTAAATATTTATACAAAATGGTAGATAAAAGTCCTGGGGAGAAAAGCTCCAACACACACAAAATTAGGTTCATACACAAGATTGCTAATATTTATACAAAAGTGGTAGATAAAACATTTAAGCTCAAAATTCAAAAGCATTCAGAACAATACAAACAATGAGGATTAATGTGAAGTAAATGAGCTTGGAAGTAATGTGAAATACATAACAGAGGAGTTTTGCAGAAGGAACATAAAAGTACATTATAGAGTGGATACTGAGGGAACACAAGCTTTGTTAGGTAAAAGTTTGGTATCGTAAGCATAATGGAGGTAAGGATGTCATATATTTATGAGGGGTGGGAGCAAGAGCAATCCCATTGGGAACTTAGATATGTGTGAAGATACTTTTGAACATGTAGTGGTTAGAGGTGGTACGAATGGATGGTGGGAGTGAGTTCCAGAGACGGGAAAGGTTACAGGATAGTAAGTGTTTACCTGGGGGATAAGATGGTTTATGAATTTCCAGTAGGTTTTGATTGTTGGACCTTAAGACTCTATTTGGTAGGTGCATTTTAAAGGCAGAAGACAGGGAGGGACAAAGAGAGGGGTTGAGAATGAGCTTATGAGCTAAAGTCAGCTGTATATAGATGAGATGATTAGATAGTTCGAGCCAATTTAGTTTTTGGAGAGAGGAACAGTGGTGGGTGGAGGATCTGTGGCTATTTGCGAATTTGGCAATTTTGTTATAGCAGGAGGATAGCTGTCTTTTTAGTGAGATCTGAAGATTAGTCAGTAATGGAGCCCCATAGAGAAGAGAGGGGATGAGAAAGGAGGAGGCGAGAGTGATTTTGGAGGAGCTAGTAAGATACTGATTCTGACGGTAAAGCATACCTAGTTTTTGATGAGTTTTTTTAATATTAAGTTGTAGATGAGAGTTGAAATTAAGCCGGTTGTCGATTTGAACACCTAGTAGCTTAGCTTCAGATACCAGTTCCAAGGGTGAGTTGTTTTGGCTGGTAATAGAGAAAGAGTTTATGTCGAAGGAAGTGGATTTGGAGGGGGTAAATACCATTAGTTTTGTTTTGAAGGCATTGAGAGCTAAGTGATTTGTTTTCATCCAATCTTCAGTAATTGAGAAAGCTTCCTGAGTGAGTTTTTGGAGTGAAGAGGAAGAGGTGGCAGAGCAGATAATGGTAGAATCATCTGCATATTGGATGATATTAGCAAATGGAATAGATTTGTGGAAATCATTTATGAATATATTAAAGAGGAGGGGACCAAGAATAGATCCTTGGGGAACTCCAGTGGGGGTACTAAGGAAAGAGGAAGTGGCCTTCTTCCATATTACAGCTTGGTATCTGTTAGATAAATAACTGGAGAACCAATTTATGGAGGAGGGAGAGAGGTTAAGTTGTGACAGTTTGGATAAGAGTAGGCTGTGTGAGATAGTGTTGAAGGCTTTGGAGAGGTCAAGTAATAGGGTAGAGACAATGTGGCTGCGATCGCGAGCTCTGTTAACAATCTCAAGAAAGGACAGGAGGGCTGTCATGGTACTATGATTTGGCCTGAATCCGTGTTGTGTAGGGGTTAAAAGGTTGTTATCTAAGAGATGTGGAATGAGTTGAAGCTGGATGCACTTTTCCAGAATTTTAGATATGGGGGACAGGATAGCAATAGGGCGGAAGTTATTGATGTTGCAATTGTTACCTCCTTTTAAGAATGTACCGAAAACCAAAGAAACAATAAAACAAAACTTCCAAAAACTAAGAAATCAAGATCGGGTGGAAGACAGAGGATCCAGACACAAAAATTTAGTGCTTTCATTCTTATTTAATTAGACCTTCTTCAGAAACATGTAAAACACTCACACTCCATTATTTAAAAGAAATACCTACAAATCACATGAAACACTTAACCAATGAAGTCAACCGATTTAGCGGTAAGTCAATAACATAATACAACCCATAAAAAATACTTAAAAGTGCTCGTCATTCAATAAAAACTTAACTAAATTATAATATACAGAGCTCAAAAAAATAAATCTAGAAAGATAAATAAAAATTCTAATATTTTCTGAGCTGTAAAAAACATTTTATATTAACACTTTTGTTAAGACCTGGTGCCCGATCAGCCACAAGGTCTGTGTTCCAAGAAGTCTCTCTACATTCCAGCAAAGTTTTAAAGTCGCCACTAAACATGTCACATGAAACACTATCCACAACAAAAAAAGAAAATTTCTTAAAACCAGTACACAAACCAATGTGGTTTGCAGGTGCATTTGACTGATCCATTTTCTTAATTGCCAATAAATGTTTGTGAATCCTTTTGTTTAAAGGACTAATAGTTCTTTCCTATCTATAACACTTTACAGGAATTACAGCAAGCAGTGCAAGCAACATTTTTACTGGTACAAGTGTACCTTACCTTCGCCCAAATCACTCTGTTACGGTGTTTGCATTCAGTTGATGAAGTGTTGCTAATGTATCTAGGCTGCCTACATTGTCCACAAGAAGAAGTGCCCAAAACATAGGCTATGCCTTTCTCAAGCTTGTTAGGAACATTTTTTTCAAGTAAAGACTTGATATTGGATAGCCTTTTAAAAGTAAACCTTGGTTTAACACCTATAATGTTTACTAAATGTAGATTAACTAATACTACTTTCCAGTTGTCAGCAATAATATCCCTTATAAGCCACATCTTATTAGAGATGGGTAAGGGAAAGGCTAACAAAAAATTCATATCATTTTCATCCTTTGTGTTAGGTAAAACTGTATATCAATCACCTACATCACTGAAAATGGGACAAGCTGAACCATCACTCACTTTAACAACTTTTCCTTCTTTTTTAATGAGCCACTGAGTCTCATAACCTTTTAATTCAAAAAATGTCTGAGTTTCACCATTTCTTTAAAAAACACATCTCTGTCTGTTGTAAGCTGACTCAAATATATAAGCCGGCCTTTGATGACACCCCTCTTCATACGAACAGAATGCAAACTATCCCTATGTAAGTATTGGTTCACAAAAGTTGACTTCCTAAAACTACTGCTTTGAAAAACATATTTTTCCTTATCAGAAGATAAATGAATGTCTAGAAAATCTAGACACTCACCAAAACCACTTATATTGAATCTTAAAAAATCATAGGTTCATAGGTTGGCACTAGGCTATCGGCCCTAGGGCCTATACAAGCCTAACCATAACAATTTCCTGGCTATTTCTTCCCACACTAATTACTTTCCTGGACCCCTGTCTAGCAGGGCAACTGAAGTGATCCCCGGAGAGAATTTTCTTTCTCCCTTCCAATTGTCAAGGTTCCTTTTGAAGAGGGCCAAAGAGGCGCTCTGCTTGACATGCATGGGCAATCTATTCCAGAGTCTGGGGAGTCTCTGGGTCAGGAGCCTATCCCCCCAGCATGTTTTGTTTATTGTGATGACAAGGTTTTGATCCCTGGAGAGTGTCGCTCTGAGGGATTGGGATTTCTTTAAATGTAGCATGTCCAACAGCTCTGGGTTTAAGTAGAGATCACCTCTGAGTAGACGATATGCAACAGAGTATAGCTGGAGTTTTTTTAATGCGGTCAGCGTAGGGCCTTTTCTTTAGGCCTGTGATTCTTTTAGTGAGGTATTTCTGTGGCCTTTCCAGTTGTTGCAGATGTCTTGATGTCAGCAGTTAAGTATTAAGTCATCTACTAGTGAACAGAACTCGACATAGTCACCAGCCCATACAAAAAATAAATCATCAATGTAACGATAATATGGATCGTTCATTTGTGCTTTTGGGTGCTGAACAAGAAATTTGGTCTCCCACATAGCCATGACCAAATTTGCAAAAGCTGGGGCAACCCTTGCACCCATTACAACACCAGAAATATGTTTAAAAAACTGATTACCAAACCTGGAAAAAAATTATTAATTAACACAAGTTCCATTGAACAACAGGCAGTATTAATTTTGTCAGTACTGAAACTAGTGTAACCGCATAAATATTCTCCCAAATACTCTAAACCAACTTCTTGGTCAATACTAGTATAGAGAGAAGCCACATCAAGTGAAGCAAAAAAAAAATTATTTTTTGGTGGAGTTAAATTTTTTAACATTTCCAAAAAGTGACATGAGTTATGTAAATAAGATCTAGAATCTTGAACAACAGGATTTAATATCTGATCTAACCACACAGAAATAGCTTCTGTTTTAGACCACCTGGCTGATACAATTGGTCTAAAAGGTGGTTTTGTGCTATTTTTCTGCAACTTAGGTATACCACAAAATACAGCCATCTTAGGATGCTCAACCTGCAATAAACTGTATGTTTGATAGTCAGTACATCCCTGGCTGAACAAATTAAACAATGTCAAATTCATAACTGAAAAACTTTTTTGAATGAAATTTGTATCAACTAATTTATAACTTTTTCCATCCTTTAATAAATCACTAATCGATTGAATATAATAAGTAGTCTTCATAACCACCAACATGCCACCTTTATTGGCCCTCATTATACATAAATCCATATTGTTGACCAGTTCACACAAAGTAATGTTCTCCCCAGGGCTGAGATTATGAATCTGATGATGGTGCTTTAACTTTTTCCTAAACTCATTCTCACATAAATTGTGATATACTTGTAGGTTGGCATTTAAGGGTGGATTGAAAGTACAGTGACTCTTAGGCTCAATTGGCAATGGTAGTCTATTTAACTATATCTTGCATTTGTTTGTGTCTTTCGGCTTTTCCCAGTTAGTGGTCGCCACAGCGGAACTCCGGTCTGCTAATGATTGGCAGTTGATTTTTACATACCGGCTTGCCAGGCCTGATGCACAACCGTCAACGAAGGTGCGCCTATTCATGCATGTCTCCATGCAGAAGACGCTCTAGCTGAGAATCGAACCAGACAGCGTCTTACTGTGAGGCAACAACGCTACCGCAGCACCACCACCAAGAGTCTATCTTGCATAATGTATTGTCAATTACGTTTTCTCATGTACAACTTAAAATCAATAATTAATTTTTAGGTCTAATAACTAACTTTAAGTGTTAATAAAGTACTTTGAACTTTAAGTGTTAATAAAGTACTTTGAACTTTAAGTGTTAATAAAGTACTTTGAACTTTAAGTGTTACACTTGTTTTCGCTCAGTCCTGCTATTTTGATTTACAATAACTAATTTTGTCGTATTAACTGAAAAAGTAGGTGTAAAAGAAAAAAACACATTTCAACAAGGCTATCACATTCTCAGCTAGAACCTCATCAGTCAAATTTAAGTCATTTAGTTGAAAATCTAATTTTTGTTCATTTTATTCCCTTTTCCCTTGCCCTTGTTCTGGGTTTGATTGGACCACTTTGGAGTCCATTTGTTTCCTGACTGGTCCACCGAAAAAGGACCAATGTGAAGAAAAATGAACAGATGTAGAACTATTCTCAATGGCTTGTGACATCACAGGATCTAGCTCACACACTTTATTGGAACCCCCAGTGGTAGATGTTATGAAATACTGTAATTGTTCTGTGTTGGTAAATGGAATGTCAGAACTGTTCCCAACACGACCGTTACCAATATGGTTGTTAGTAGACTTGACATTCCCACTTTGAACTTCCATAGCTTTAAGTGGATAAATATTATTATACCATGACCCCCCCAAAACGTGCACACTGATTGGCCAGCGTGCCCATTGTAAATCGAGTTATACTAATGGAAAAAGGTCCGGTTGCCCGGACTTTTTTCCATTAGTATAACTCGTTTTTTTAAAACACTGTCTCGCTATGTTAAATGGGTTTAACATAGCGAGACAGCTTTAAAATAAGCAACGGAGATCTCCGTTGCTTATTTTAAAGCTGTCTCGCCATGTTAAACCCATTTAACATAGCAGACAATGTTTAACGGAGAAAGCAAGATCTCCGTTGCTTTTTAGTGTTCGCTATGTTAAATGAGTTTAACATAGCGAGACAGTTTTAAAATAAGCAACGGATATCTCCGTTGCTTATTTTAAAACTGTCTCGCTATGTTAAACTCATTTAACATAGCAAAACACTAAAAAAAAACAACGGAGATCTTGCTTTCTCCGTTGCTTTGCTCAGCTCTGATGTACTGCGCAGGCGCGCAGTACATCAGAACTGCCGCGGATGCCAGACATCTGCAGAAGGGCAGCAAACAGGCATTATACGATGCCATTATTTAAGAAAAGTAATAGTTTCTTTTCTTAAATAATGTCATGGTATAATAGCAATAACCCACTTCTCGGTGTGGGTAATGCTAAATTTACCCACAGTTGGCTTTGTTTGGTCCCTCGGGCTTCGCCCTCGGGACCAAACCACGCCAACCATGGGTAAATTTAGCATTACCCACACCCAGGCGTGGGTTATTGCTATATTAGCAGCATATGCTGCTGAGTCCCTTTACAGCTTCCCTTGCTTCCTAGAGATAATGGAACTTCAAAGTCTGTTAACCTTTGCACCAATATTACGATATAGTGAATGGAGACTTATAAAACTCTCATAAGTTTTAATATCAGTGTCAAGTTCATACATTTGCAATTTCAAAATATTCAAATCTCCCTTATACTGTTCAATCAATATCTTCATTAAAAGTATTCCCATGTTATTAAATAAAACCACTAGTTGATTGTACAAAAAATCCCCGTGTCTAAAACAGCTAGACAGTGCGAAGCCTACACGGAGTTTACATGTGTGCAACATGAAGCGCAGTGAGCAGCAGGGCTAATTACATGTTCATGCTGCCCAATGTGTTTAAAGATAAATAAGCAGGGTTTCATAGCTGGCAATGGTGCTTCCAGCAGAAAATCATCTAAAGCAATACGGGTAACAATCCTGTTTACATCAGAGCACAGTTGGTTAGCATGTTTGTGCAAAACGCCACCACAGAAATCACCAGGGCATAACATATAAGTTTCCATAGCTCTCAATCTCTTAATGCAAGAAATCTGGACAAAGCTCAACATAATGGGGGGACAATGGCCCAAACATAGGGACAGATTCTACATATTTGCACCTTTAAGCTTAGAAATGCACTACAAAAACAAGGTTTGCATTAAGATATACTTACTGAAGGATTTGACGTCTGAATCTCAAATGTATGTAATTATTTAGTGGCATCAGTCCTGAGACCATCCAAGTGATATGGCAGAAAACCACAACTTTTACAAGGAACAGACCAAAAGATATAAGGCAAAAGTCTGGGCATACTGGGAAAATCTGAGGTATGTTAGGTATATGGTCCAATCACAGTACAAGACAGTGTATGCAGTGCAGACTATTGCGAAATCCCATTCCTGGCATTCTGTACCGATGTTGTGTGAAATAAACACTCAGGGGAAGTGTGTGTATTGAATAAGGACACACAGAAGAACTGTAGGAATCGACACAGGGAAAGAGGACAGGCGAAACAACTTAATGTATAGCATCAATGTATAGCAGATGAGGGAATGTCAATGGAAGACAGCTGTAGCATCAACACCAATCACATATAAATATGGGACAGTAGGGACTGCACAGTAAAAATGTGTATTATCTGACTGTTACACAAGGTGACATAACAATGGGGTAGATGTCTGTGTGAGATTGTCATCCTTACATGAATATTGCAGAGGACATCTATCAGGGATCTGACATAAAACTGGAGTAGGGTGCATTTTCTGAAGTTGTACAAACTGATTTGCCTGAATATGAGTGTAATCTCAGCAGAGGTCTCCAGCAAATGGGACACAGGTAAAGGCTCATGGACAGCATTAAAAGAAGCAACCACAATCTAGGACAATATCAGAATAATACCACCAGTAATCCCATGTCTGTGACATAACATATGTGATTTAAAGTGATCAGAGAGGGTTCTGCACAAACACACTTGTACAACTATTATGACATGTCTGCACTCTATGAGGGTAATCACTGACACCACCCTGACACTGTAACATCTGATGGAGGTGTTAGGAGTGATACTGCTATACCTGAAAGTGACATTATGATCAATACAGGCTAGGTGATTGGTGTGCGTGGCATATATATATATATATATATCTAAATATAATACATATATATATATATATATATATATATATATATATATATATATATATATATACCTATCAGATGATAGAAACTTGCAGGAAGGGTCCCAAGAACACCGGACACAAAATGTTGAGTAAAAGCAGAACTTTAATACTAAATAAATCCAATAAAATCGATGTGAGCGCTTTTGTTAAAATAATGTTAACTTCATCAGTCAAGAGTCAATATGCACAACTAATGTTTAAATACCTTTTTAAAATACCTTTTCAAACAATCTGTTTGGACACAGAGAACCAACTAAAACATGACTAAGATGAATGGCTATAGTTAAGCCTTTGCTAACTGTTGCAACAACACTTCACATTTAAAAAATATACATATTGTGAATACTTCTAGAAATGAAATATGTGTAAAACAGTGAATTATTTTCTCTAAAGACAAAGTTGAACTATTAAAAACTTTATGCTAGTGTTCTAATGACCAATCTTTAAAAGTAATACACAAACTACATTAAAAAAAACATCAAACCTTTTCTAATAAAATGCTTGTGCAGGGTCGTTAAATTTGTTCTATTTTTTCCTTTCCAAGACTTTCAGATTTAAGACAGGAGTGATGGATGTCCTGTCATTAATGCCAGGCCATTTGTCTGCATGTAAGAGAATCTGCCATCTCAATTCTTTTAACTCCAGCTGGAGCCCCCAAGTTATCTTGTCACTAATGACAACATGGTCAATAGCCATAAAACTGAAGCTGTGGCTGTTATTCTCGTGGATGTTCCTAGCCAGTGCGTTGTTCATATTATTTTTCCTAATGGCATAGTCATGTTTGCAGGTCCTTTTGCCTGTGTAAAACGCTGAGCACTGGTCACATGTTGCCACATAAACAACTGCTTTGGAAGAGCAATTGTACCTCCCTTTTACTTTAAAGACCATGTCGTTGATTAAAAATTTAATACCAGTTTTGACCTTATGACACCATTTACATGGCTCACACTTATACATGCCACACCAGCTAGTTATTGTGTGAGTGTGTCCCTTTCTAAGGAGGTCTTTTAAGTTTTGACCTCTTCTGTATGTTATTATTGGTTTGTCACCCAGATGAGTTATGATGTTCCTATCTTCCATTAAAATGTCCCAATTTTTACTAAAAATTGACTTCAAGCTATAAGAGTCTGAACTGTAATTGACTATTAAAGATCTGAGGAAGGGACTTGTATTTTCATCCAATCTTTTCATCTTCTTTGTGGTTATCTTTGGAGCCCTTGGGAAGTTTTCTTTCGAAGCTAGCCTTGGATGATTTTATCAGGAACCATAGTTTCTTGCTGTTACTGGTCAGGGATGTCTTTCCTTCTTGGCATTTTGCACTTTTCTGCACTAGTTTCCTCCTTCTATTCTATAGCTTGTTTATGGCAGGGGTCCGCCAGACTGGTTTCCTTTTCTTGGAGGAGTGAATCTTGGTTTTGCTTGAGATAACAAGATCCATGCATTCTTGCAGATGCTCATAGAGTGCCTTTGTAAGGGATTCAGCAGCTTGGACAGCGTTGTCCTTTATCATGGGGGCTGTGAACCTTTCCACCTCAGTCTTAAGTAACGTGAAGTTTGCTTTTGAAAAGTTTTTCACTCTGGTTTCCTTGATTGGGGGTGGGGGCAGAATGTGGATATCCAGAGTGATTAGTCTATGGTATGATCTAACCAGCGAGGGTTTGACCTCTGGTGTAGAACACCGGTCGTCCATGTTGGTGATGACCAGGTCCAATATGTTGTCACCTCTGGTGGGGGTGTTGACCAGTTGATCCAGGGCATTCAAGTTTATAAATTCTAGGAAGCGTTGGACAAAGGAGTTAGTACTTGGGAGATCTCCCAGTTAATGTTTGGGTAATTGAAATCACCCAATATTAGGGCATTTGGTAGGACCTTCATATTTTCCAGTGTCTCCAGAAACCCAGAATGGGAGTCCTGGGTTATGGTGGGTGATCTGTAGCAAGCTACTATTTGAACTGCAGTTGTGTCCATTGTTAGTTGCACATGGATGATCTCTGAGGCATTGTGCTGTGCCACTAACCTGGAGGTGTGGGTATCCTTGATGAATATGGATACACCTCTACCTTTTGTGTTTCGGTCTGGGTTCTGTGGCCGGAAAGTATGGTATGAATTATAGCCTAGTAGTGCTGGGGTGCTCTCTGGAGCCTTAAACCAAGTTTCTGTTACTGCACAGATATTGATGCTCTCTATACTGAGGAGTGCCTCGACTGCATGCATTTTGAGGTTTAGACTTCTGGCATTGAGTAGCATTACCCTCACTTTTTGGTTACTTGTTTTATTTATGGTGGTGGGTTTGTCTTTTGTGCCTTGCCTAAAAAACGCACTATGGGGGCGGCAAAAGCCTTGGCCAGTATTCGAAAGCCTAAAGGTGACAGGTGCAATCCATCTCTTGCGAAGCAACGTGGCTTATCAAGCATGTCATCCCAGGTGGAAAGTTACTGGATCCACTTTGAATGACACCAGAAACTTAGCCAATTGTTGAAATTGATCATTTTTTCTTTATACTGTGGCATCATTCTTGGTGAGGGCAGGATGCTACTCAGCATGTGTTGAGTTATGCTATGGGTGATCTATGATGTTGTCACAGCCCATTGATTCTGTGTGGTAGGCCTGGATGAAGGTAAGACAGTGCATACTGGCTATCCTGATCTGGCCTATGGTGTAGAAACAATCCTTCATGCGGGTATCATGAATAAACTCACTCATCTAGGGGATTAACCCTTATGTCATTAGATGGGTAACCAATTGGCTCACTGACAGAACACATACTCACATACTGTGAAAGTTGTTCAGTCAACCTGTACCAGTAGAGCTGTTACCATTGCCATATCACAGGGATCTGTGCTCAGCTCTTCACTTTTTGGACTTGACAGTTCAGGCTAAAATATACAGATTTTGGCATACTGTGTTTGCATACTGGGTGCAATCATAGAGTCCACCTATAATGACAACATACTACAAGAGGGGCTAATACAGACAAATGATTGTTGACAAAGCCACACAGTCTAAAAATAAATGCAAAAAGGTGTCTTTATTTTTTCTGTCTGCAAAGTGGAATTCCCTGCTAATTACAGCATTGATAACAGTCCCACTATGTTGAAACCCAGTAATGCAAGCACTGGGAACACACATAGATAGCAATCTGAACTTCAACCACCAAGTGTCCACACTGGTATTGAAAGTTTATGTTGTGCACATCATAAGTCATGCCATTGTATTCAGATCTCAGGATTATATCACAGCACTGTACACTAACCTCATCAGAACAATAATAGAGTATAATGCTCTGGAGAGACCACAGGAGTTTCTCACCAAGAAAACTCAGAGCTTGCAAACCATGCCATATGTGGCTAGACTAAAAGCCATGTCACTGTAATCTGAATCGTATAGAATAAGATGACTTCTTCCTGGCTTCCTGGTCTTTCTGTGACCCTGCCCTGGTGGGGATAGTGCACATCCATAAATCAGATATAGCTGATGACATCAGCAGTGTCTGGTGAGAAGATTATGGTAATAACAATGTCCCAAAAGCTGGTGTAAAAGGCTGTCTGTCAAGCAATTGCACAGACACAAACACAGACACACACACACACACACACACACACACACACCCACACACACACACACACACACACACACACACACACACACACACACACACACACACACACACACACACACACACACACACACACACACACACCAGTTTACTGCAGTGAGAACAGAACCCCTACTTCTCTAAGTATACCGACTACAGAATTCTGTATTTAAGGCAAGACTCCAGCTGAAGTCTGACTTGGATTGTCTCAGACATCACTTTAGAGCTGATTAGATCAACAGTTTCTGATGAGGAGAATATGGTAACAGCAGTGTCCCACATGCTGGTGTAAAAGGATCTCTGTAATATCAAGCAAGTGCACACACACACACACACACACACACACACACACACACACACACACACACACACACACACACACACATGCACACACACACGCCAGTTGACAGCACCTAGAAAATAACCCCTACCTATGCAAGTACACAGACTATAGCACTCAGTCTTTTACCCAAGCACCACAGCACAAGTCTGACTTTTATAAGGATGCTGGACAACTTATACTGGATCACATCAGCAGTGCATGTAGGAGACGTGTTAGGAGGCCAGCATGAAATAGATGTGTAGGCATGCATGTGTCCAAATCAAGTCAAATCATGAGATTGGAATGGTAACTGTAGGATAGACAGTTATGCGCTTCTGTCGAGACACACACAAACACACACTCACACACACACACACACACACACACACACACACACACACACACACACACACACACACACACACACACACTTGACTGCCGTAAGAATAGAACCCCTACTTATGAAAGGTACACAGACTACAGAGCTCAGTATTTTGCACAAACACCACAGCAAATGTCTGACTTTTACAAGGCTGCAGGACAACTTATAGTGGATGACATCAGCAGTACATGTAGGAGATAAGATGTTGTGAGGTCTGCATGAAATGGATGTATAGTCATGTTCAAGTGTCAAAGTAGTCACTTCAAGAGATTGGAGTGGTATCTGTAGGGTATACACTTATGTTCTTTTGGCTAGACACACACACACACACACACACACACACACACACACACACACACACACACACACAAACACACACACAGTTGACTGCAATGAGAACAGAACCCCTGCCTATCTAAATACACAGACTAAAGACCTCACTACTTTATGCAAGTGTCATGGCAAAGTCTGACTTTTACAAGGCTGCAGGACAACTTATAGTGGATGATATTTGCATTGGATGTAGGAGAGAAGATGTTGGGATGCCTACATTGGTTCATAGCTTCATAGGTTCAAAGGAGTTTACTAGGCTAATGGCCATAGGACCTAGCCATGTAAAAACCCAAGTACCCTTATTGAGCATAGTTAGATATTCATTGTTAGTAGAGCAATTTTGTGATCGGCGCCAACTGCCCCTGCCCATGAAGAACATAGTTACCACCCCTGAGGTGAATTGATGACCACCTAGTCAGGTGTCAAGGTTGCACTTGAATACGGTCATTGAGGACAACTGCTTCACATGCAGTAGAAGCCTAATCCATAGGAGCAGCACTCACTGGGAGATATATCATCTCTCCAGCATGTTCTGTTTATGTCACATGCTAGGTTGAGATCCCTGGAGCAAGTTATTACTTGTTCCATTTGATTTGCGGATGTCCATCATTTCCATTAGGACAGGGTCTGAGACTGCTTTGTAGGCCAAGCACAGGTCACCTCTCAGCAACCTGTATGATACTAAGTACAGTGACAGAGCTCAGATTTTCCATGTATGTCATGTTTTGAAGGCCCTAGATTCTCCTGGGCAGACACCCCTATGTTTTTTCCAGTTGCTGTAGGTATCTGGTGAGATAAATACAGAATGGAGCATTGTACTCAATTAGTGGTCTGATTAAGGTCAAGTACAGTATGACCTCCTTTGTCTTGGATGTCATGCTCTTGATTTGCACAATGTAGAATGCATGTCTTACCACTGTGGACACACAGTGATCGAAGTTTATATTGCTATCAACCTGTGTTTCCATGTCTCACACTGCTGAGTTTGAGCTTAGTGGGGTGCTATGCATATCATAATTACAGGGGTACTCCTTTGCCAAAGGGGACAATGAGGCATTTTTTCCCATTAAGTTTCAGTCCATGAGTTTGGTACCAATCATTTGTCTGTGTCAGTCCTTTCTGTAATATGTTTACATCGTTGGGAGACTCTATGTGATTGTTCCCAGTTGACAGTCATCTGCAAGCTTGGTAACAGGCCATCTATATTCACCTGGACTTCAAAGAAATAATTTCTAAACAGTAGAGGGCCTAGCACAGATCTTTGTGGTATTCTACTGGTAACTGATCTAGTGGTGGAGGTGGACTTCCAGCTTTGACAGTGTGCACTCTGTCGGTGAGCCAGTTGACTACCCATCAAGTAATGTATGGGTTAATCACCAGATGGGAGATTTTCTCTGTGATACCTGAATGGGGGATTGTGCCAAAGGCCTTGGCTAAATAAACATAGGCTGTATGTCCTGTTTTCCCTCATCCAGGGCTTTGGGAACACTATCAAAGAAGCCCACTAATTTCAATAAGAAAAAGCTACCCTTGACAAAACCCAAATAGGTCAAGTTAAGAGTGTTGAAAGTCACCAATATCCCAATGGATAAGATACATGATGATCCTTTCCATAGCCTTGCAGATAAGGCTGATTAGACTTATGGGTCAATAGTTCCCAGAGTCAGTTGATGGATGCTTAAGCATGTTCAACTGTGAAGATAGTTCTAGTTTTGCATGCTATTAGATTGACATGCATTGCATACCACACATTTGATATTAATTTATGTAGTGTAGTTGATATATGTGTGAGAAAGTACTGAAACACCAGGGTCGCAGTCCATGTAGGGAGGCAACAATGGCTGCATTGTAAATATGTGACATATTGTTCCTTCAAGCTCATGTTTCCATGTGTAGTTTCATGGCATAAATAGTAAACTGACAGTAAACAGCACTAATACATGGTAATATTGACTTTGCATAGATCAGCGGTAAGCAGTGGATTTGTGCAACAGTTGGGATAGTGTTTGAGTATGTGAGATACACATTTCCATTACTTTCCCTGTTTGTGCATTGCTAAGCAATGCGCAAACATGACCCTCATTGCTAAAAGTCTGAGCATTATTACTGAGTCTATGAAACACCACCTACTGCTTAGCTGAATCTATGGCAGTAAGTATAAATGTATTAACACATTTATTTTTGAGCCCAGATGATACTGTGTCCAAATCCAGGTGTATCTAATACTTTTAAATAAACAGTGATAATGCAATTACATTAATTCTTTATAGTACATGCATTTCTGGGTGTTAACACAGCACAGCAGGGTTAAACAGCATTGCATGGTGGTAACTGCAGCATGGTACAGATGCTCACTGTTGCTTGATGTTGGTGCATGATACCAAACTCTGCACAAAGAGGCTAAAAAGTGAAAGGATCTATTGCTTATTCGGGTACTTATGTGTGCTGTGTGTGATTCTATTTTTTTACCAGATTATAGGTGTTAAAATGGGGTAGATAAGAAAGTGGTGAAATGGGGAGTAAGCAAGGGGAGAATGAAAAGAATGCAATACATCAATGTGCAGGAGGGAGGTAGGTAAAAACCATAGCTGTCCATTCCGTCAACAGTAAAAATTGATAATATGTGCCGAATATTAACTGAATTTGGACTGTCACCTCCACAGGGAGGGATGACAATAACATAATCATGTTGTATAGCCAATTGGACCAAATAAAGTGTGCCAAGATGACACATGTATGAAATAGAGAGCTATGTATGGGACAATATTTTTTGTGAGGCAGATGCCCATTTTTTTTTTATTCAGTAAGAGAAGAATGCTGAGTAAGGGATGTGGGTAATTTTAGGTCAGGTAAGTTGGGTAGATGAGGAAGCAAATGCAAACAAATAAGACAGACAAGACAAGACACAGTAACAGTGAAGAACACAAATGGTTGGGGAACACCATGGTTGTGGTGAGGGAGGTGACAACACACACTCATGCCACTCAAACATGGAGACAGTGAGAATCAAGTCCTCACCTACTGGACTGTCATCACTTTCCCCTTACTTTGATGGCGGCTGGAGTGCTTGATGTCTTCTACTCCACATACTATGGTCAGCAGCCTCTCTGTCTTGCATAGACGTACACCAATGGTGGAATGCACAACCCTATGCACCAACCCTGGCATCTTCCAGTGGGTTATGATATTCCCACCTCTGCCACTGCTCCAAGAGGGTACCAGTACACCAGCTGCAATGGCAGTACTACTTAAGGGTGCAGGTGGTGCAGGGCCAAAAGAGGCAGTGCTGCCAGATTGGTTCCCACACATGCTGGACATTGGTTCTGGAGCCAGTGGAGAGGGGGAGGCTGATCCACTGGGGCTGGCCTATCTCACTGTGCTGTGTACCATTTAGTGATTTGGTAAACATAGATTACATGGAAACATTTTGGCAAGACATAATAGAAAATAAAAAAAGAGAGATAAGGTTTGGGGTGAGAGAAAACAAGATATAACATTAATACCACCATATGACATACAATGCATTAACACAATTATACAACTATTTTATCTGAAGTATTACATTTAAGTAGGGTCCTAACAAATACACACTATACCTACAGATTGCTGAAAGTAATCCTTGAAATGTGCATATATTGCACATATGCATGTTCCAAATACATGGATTAGAGTTAACAGGCATTTATGCTACTTGTGCAGAGTTTAATTTAATGTAAAGATTATTTAAAGAAATGCAGTACTGTATAGTTGTGCCTCATGGTATTTGAACCCATGACTTCTGACTACAGTTTTATATTTAACTCCTAAAGCTGGATTGCACTACAGACTAATGCATGCTTACTTGCTTTTACATTTAGGATACGCATGCTCAATTTGCTACAACTGAATAAAAAACCCAAAAATCTATCTTTAACTTTTAAAGCTACAATAATACTTCTCTTGTGCTGCATTCATACCCCTTGCTTCCCTTAGTCTCTCCATTCAAGCAGCATGAGCCTGTCCATTGAACTCTTGTGTCAGCATTAGCTGAGAAAGAACAGAAAAAAACAGAACAGCATTATGCATACCAATATTGCCTATATTTAGCTTTCTAAGTATTACAAATACGCTCTTACTGTCATACTTACACAGATGTGGGATGTCCACAGTTTCAAATTCAGTCAGCTGATGGTTGATTGTATCCTTTTTGTGCATGTGTAGGTCATTAAAATGATGCCTATACTGTTCTTCAGTGCACTGGATACAGCCTGACCCAAACTACTCCATGCCACAGACTTGTACTGTCTCAATGCAGAAGTCTTTGGCTATGCCACTTTACTAGAAGTCTAATAAATACAGTGCACATGGTAGAAAATGACCAAGTTGGCTTTACTATATCTGGACAATAATGTAAAGGACTTCTTAAAGGGAATCATAGCATTATACTTTCAGAAATAGTGATGCAGTAATCTGAAAATCACTGAACTTTGGTAGGCAGTAAAATACTTAGCAGATATTTCTGCATACATCCTGTAATCCACCATCTGGCAAAACAGACGGTAGTGTAATAGAGCTTTTTTAAATGAGCTAGACTCAGATGATAAATGGCTCAGTAACTGAACATCTAGGTATTAAAGACAACATAACACTGTCGCCCCTATATATACTGCAGAACAATGATAATATAATCACATTAAAATGCCCCAGCTACCTCACTGATCACAGAATTCTACAATGACTGGACCAAACAGTTCTGAAATAGCTTTAAATGGCTGAGGTCACCCTAATACCATGTTATTTACCTCACATTGTGTTATGGTTCACATCATCATAATACAGTGTGAGGTGAACAGCGTTAAATCTACTTTGATGTAGGGTTATCACCTGTCCCTCTTTGGGCAGTTGTGTCCTGACAAAAAATTGTAAAAATGGCAAATGTCCTGAAATTTTTAGGACAATTTTTTTTCCTATATTTTATGTAATAGATGCATAAAACAGTTATTCTGTATCTGAAATACCTAAATGTTTTAAGAAACAGAATACGCAACTAAAATGCTACAAGAATAAGATTTTATTTAGGCAAAAAAGTTAAGTTCTATCCTTTGTACTGGCTGTGGGTATGTGTCGGCCTAAAAAATCTGATGTTTGTACCAAAAATGGCCCACATTAACCATTTGAAAAGTTGGCAACCCTACTTTGATGGGCCTAGTGCTGTTTTATATGCAGCTTGGATGGTGATAAACTTATTAATTTATCAGAGTGTAAGTTTATGTATATTTGCAACTATGTCCATATGCCTGCATACGTATAATTGCTTGCTTAACATCACCAAATTTACAATCTGAGTTCTCTCTCTTTCTCTATGTATATATGTATATCTATCTATATATATATATATATATATATATATATATATATATATATATATATATATATATATATATATATATATATATATATATATATATGTAATTTTTGTGTGTGTGTGTGTGTGTGTGTGTGTGTGTGTGTGTGTGTGCGCATGTGTGCTAGGTTATGTTGCACACACATAAAAAAATAGGTTTACCTCCATAATGTCAAAGGTCACAATGGCGAACTTGCACAATGCTGAACCATTTCTGCGAAACACGTACCGCTGAAACCTCAGAAAGCTGAAAAAACATCAAAAGTTGACATTTTCGACCACATTACACCTACAAAGAAGTGTTAACATGGGTCAAAAAGGGGGCAAGATTTTGCGGTTCATAATATTCGAGTTCAAGGTTTTGTGAAGGCTGAGTTCAGAGTTCCCTCAAGCGGGTTCACCATTTATATCTATATATATATATATATATATATATATATATATATATATATATATCTAGGTCTACCTGAAAACACTGAATGCTGACAACGCTGTCAATGAGATAACTGACACTGGAAGATCGACAACGGAGATGACCGACTATTGAAAATCCCTACGCTGAAAACACTGACATGTTAAGGTAAGTGTGTGATAGTGACGGATGTTAGGGACAGGGTGCGGGTAAGGTAAGTGTGCGATAGTGACAGACTTTATGGTTAGGGGCGGGTTAAGTGAGTTAGGGTTAGGGTGTGCGTTAGGTAAGTGTGCGATAGTGACAGTATATATATATATATATATATATATATATATATATATATATATATATCTAGGTCTACCTGAAAACACTGAATGCTGACAACGCTGTCAATGAGATAACTGACACTGGAAGATCGACAACGGAGATGACCGACTATTGAAAATCCCTACGCTGAAAACACCGACATGTTAAGGTAAGTGTGTGATAGTGACGGATGTTAGGGACAGGGTGCGGGTAAGGTAAGTGTGCGATAGTGACAGACTTTATGGTTAGGGGCGGGTTAAGTGAGTTAGGGTTAGGGTGTGCGTTAGGTAAGTGTGCGATAGTGACAGACTTTATGGTTAGGGGCGGGTTAAGTGAGTTTGGGTTAGGGCGCGGGTTAGGTGAGTGTGCGATAGTGACAGACCTTAAGGTTAGGGTTTGGGTTAAGGTTAGTGCATAGATAGTTGTGTATGTAAGGTTTACTGTATGTTTGTAAGGTTTTTGGTGTGCTTGTGTTATGTGTGTGTTTTACGGAAAAGGTATTTGTTTTGTTTTGTTGTTTGTCAGGATTGTGGTTTGTCCGGCATGTGAAGTTTTGTGTTTTTAAACTTTCAGTTTTGTGGTGTTGGTTATCTCATTGTCGGTGTTTTTGCGTGTCGGTGTTTTCAGGTAGACCCATATATATATATATATATAGATATATATATATATATATATATATAGATATATATAGATATATATATATATATATATATATATATATATATATATATATATATAGATAGATATAAATATATATATATATATATATATATATATATATATATATATATATATATATATATTATATAAACTTTAATTGACTACACCACTGGTCGAATGGTATGTGAGAGGGCACAATTTTTTAAGTAAGGAAATATGCCCTTTCTTCAACATTGTGCAATCTCAGAGTTAGTATATATAATTAGCAGGGTGTGTTTTATTATATTTTTTTAAATGTTAGATTTGCATGCGCAGAGACTGTTGTGCAGTCCATATGTAGTAGTGTGTCAGCATTCGTAAAGCTGACATTTTAGGTTCATTTGTGTGTACTAGACTAATGATCACTGGGGACTTTTCATGCCTACCTATGCCTTCCAAATCTAAACTTCTGGTACCCTTGGTAATTGTAAGCAGGGGCTTAGAAAATGAAACATTTAAAGGCAGGGACCTAGGAAATAAAAACATTTACAGGATGACTGTGTCCATTAGAGACATAGGTGGTAAATGCCAGATGAATTTCTTGTTACTCATGCAATTGTCCAAATTACACTTGAATTGGGTTATGGAGAAACTCTGCTTCACATGGATGGGGAACCTGTTCCAGAGAAGGGGTATTCTCAGGAATACATACCTGTCTCTCCAGCAGGTCCTATTTATATCAAGGGCAAGGCTTAAGTCATTAGAACAGGTAATTCTGGTGCAATTTGGTTTGCTGATATGCAGGAGCTCCATCAGGGTGGGATCTGACAATGCCTTGTATGCCAGCCTTAAATCTTCCCTCAATGGCCTGCAGGAATCAGTATGTAGGGAAAGGGCTTTGACATGGTCAGCACAGAGCATTTTACTTGTGTCCAGTATTCTTTTAGTGAGAAACCTCTGTGGATGTTCCAATCATTGGATGTGGTGGTTAAATAGATACTAAATAGGTTATTGTACTCAGTGATAGGTATGATGAGTGCTGAATACAGTGGAACAATGACTTCCCTGGCTCTAGATGCCATACCTTTGTTATAAGTTGCACAACATAAAATGATTTCCTTACTAATGTAGGCATGTTATGGTCAAAGGCTAGATTACTGCCTATGTGTTTCCCCAAGTCTATTACTACTGGGTCAACTGGTAGGGCTGTGTTGTCAATATGATAGTTATCAGGGGTGGATGACTTCTGAAGGATACTATTATACATTTCTTGGGATTTAATTTTACTCCAAGGCTCTGAGACAAGTTATTTGCCTGCGTCAGCCCTTCCTGGAGAACATTAGTGTTAATGGGGGATCCTATGGCTGCTCCTAATTTCCAGTCATCTAAAAATCTAGTCAGTTAGAGACTCTCATCTTTGGCCTTCAGTTCAGATAAGTAGATACCAAAAAGGAGCAGCCGCAGGACCGAACCCTGAGGGACTTCACTTGTGATCGGCCTCTTTGTAGAGGTGGACTCCCCAATTCTAACTTCTTGGGTCCTGTCTATGAACCATATATGCCCTTTTCCCCACTGTAGTGTGATCCTGGAGTTAGTATATATAGTTAGGGGGGTGTGGGGGGTGTGAAGGGTGTAGCTCCCCACCTACTTAGCTTTTATATTTATGGATATCATTTCACTGAAAGCTAGCAATATAAAACCAAAAGTAGATGGGGGGGCTATGCCCCACACACACCCCAATTTGGGGTTCTGTGCCCCCTCACCCTCCTCACCCCCCAACTATATATACTAACTCCAGGATTGCACTACAGTGGGGAAAAGGGCATATATGTTTTATTTACCCAACAGTACTTACATTCAGTGAAATGTGATTTAGAGAAATGCATTTTCAGTGATTTGAGCTTTCAGCGATTTGGTGTAAGTGTTTTGAAATTCAGTGAAATGAGTTTTCAGTGAATCAAAGTAGACTCATACACACATACAATCACACACATATATATGTGTGTATAGATATATAAGCATGTCTGATTCAGTCCTAAACTGTCTTCTCCTTCCAAATTTTGTTTCTCACTCAACCTTCTACCTTTTCTCAAGTTAAATTCCACTTCTTTTCTTTGAGCTATTTATCTAATCCTGAATCACACTAGACATGCATGATTGTAATTGTAGCAATGCTGAGATGTTGCTTCTCTAAGCTTCAGGTTCTGTAAATTTACTTTGATGTGAAACCTTGTAAATGTCTTTCCCAAGCAGGAGGTTGTATGTCAGCTTACATAACATAAAAGGGATTGTAGAATGCTGAGAAATAAATTAATAAAGTGCAGAAGGAAGCAAATATAGATAGGTGGCTTGCAAAATGACAAAGCAGGGTCAAGTGTAAAGACCTATTAATACAGCATATGATAAAGTGATGAACAGATGTTGGCAAGGAACAAAAAAGCAATAGCATACAGAGGCATTATATTCATAAACCCCTGAAAGCATGGGTTTCTAGCAAGAAAGGTCACCAACAGCAGAATAAAATTATTTCAGGAATTTGAATATTGAGGAAAAGTGATGTGATTTTATTTAACTGCTTGGAAGCTTTAATGCTAAACATTAAGGGATGTTTAGTGCAGTTTAGCTTCTGAGGAGCAGAAGTTCTTCTGCTATCACCATTCCTAACAAATTTTTAGAACTTTTATAATCCCTGTGATGACAAAGGAGGTTCATAGGATCATAGTATCATAGGAGATTACTAGGCTATTGACCCAGAGGTCATTTCAAGCCTAGCCATTTCATCCCAATGTAATACCATAGAAATTTTAGCTGATACCCAAAATTACATTTAGCAATGGCTGCCCATGTCTATTAGGGTTGCGGGTGCTATACCTGGTAAGAATTTATGATGCCCAATCCACTTGTCCAGGTTCCTCTTGAACAGTGTCAAAGATGTGCTCTGTTTTATATGAATGGGTAGCCTATTCCAAAGATGTGACAGTCTCTGGGAGATATCCTGTCCCTCCAGCATATCCTATTTACGTCACAGGCCATATTTAGGTCCCTGGAATGGGTAGCCCTAGTCCCGTTTGATTTACAGATATGCAGCAAGTTAATTAGGTTTGGGTCTGAGACTGCTCTGTAAGCCAGGCATAAGTCTCCCCTAAGAAGTCTATACAGTGCAGATTATAGTGACAGGGACTTTAGTTGGTCTGTGTAAGGCATATGCTGGATTCCCTTTATCTTCTTTGTTAGAAACCTGTCAAGTCTCTCCAGTTGCTGCAGGTGCTTTGTACAATACATGCGAATGGGGTGTTATATTCAATTATGGGCCGGATTAGTGCCAAGTATAGAGGGGTCATAACCTCTTTTGCACTCGTGGAAATCCCTTTGCTAATCAAGTGTGCTACATAGAAAGCCTCCCTCACTACAGTAGATACATGGTGGTCAAAGTTAACGTCGCAGTCAACTTGTGATCCCAGGTCCTTTATCACTTTGTGGGTACTTAGGTATTGTTGTTGATTTGATAGAGTGAAGGGACATTGTGCCACAGGGAATGACAATGAATTTCTTTGCATCCAGTTAGAGACTGTGACTAAGACACCAGTTGTTGGTGTGTGTAAGACCCTCCTGGAGTATACTGACATCATTTGGGGATTCAATAATTGTACCCAGTTTGCAGTCATCTGAAAACTTGGTCAGCCACAACCCCTTAGTTTTGACCTGAATTTCTGAGAAGTATATACCAAACAGTAGGGGTCCATCACTGACCCTGTGGCACTCCGCTGGTAACAGGTCTGGTGGTTGATGTAGAGTCACCCACTTTGATAGTGTGCATCTGGCTTGTGAACCAGTTGGCAACCCATCTTACAACAATGGTGATTACATTTAGTTTGCTAAGTTTATCGGTAATGTCTGAGTGTGGGATTGTGTCAAAAGTTGTTGCCAAGTCGAGATATGCTATGTGCACAGATTTGCCCTCATCAATGGCCCTAGTCACATTTTTGAAAAAATCCACTGGATTTAACAGCAGGATCTGCCTTTCATGAAGCCAAATTGGGTAAGATCAAAGGTTTGGAGGTTGACTGTGTCCTTATTTATGAGGTTCATAATTATATGTTCCATGGCCTTACAGAAGAGGCTGGTCAGGCTTATGGGTCAATTTCCCGGGTCTGTTACTAGGTCACCTTTGTGGAGGAGAATAATTGTTGCTGTTCTACATTCACCAGGAACAAAGCCTGTGGTTAGACTATGATTGAAAAGGGTACTTACTGATGATGCTAATTCATGTTTTAGCCTGTTTGGAAGACAGCTTCAGATGCCGTCTGTCTCATAATGGCTGTGTTTTTTGCCTTGGACAAGGCTTTGATGACCTATTCTTCGGATATGTAGTGTGGGGGGCTGGTGTTTGGGGGAAGGTTTGTGATAGGTTTGGAGGGGATAAGGTAGTGAAATTTTCACCAAACCTATCCGCTAGCAGGTTTTCTATCTCTGTGGGGTCAGTGTGTGTGATACCGTTGGTCGCTAGTTCTGCACATGCTTAAGTCCTGCCTTTTACGCTATGTATGTAGCTGTAAAAGGCCTTATGGTTATCCTTGGCTGTACTTGCTAAGTTTTTCTCAAAGAAGTCCTTAGAGGATTTGACAAGTTGTCTTATTTGCCTGTTGAGGCTGAGGAGGGTGCTTTTCCACTGTTGGGGTCTCGACTTTTTTTCTTGGACAGCAACGTTTTGCATTTATTGTAAAGTTTGTTGATGCTGGATGTCCACTATGGAAGCTTGTTTTTACTTGAGGCTCTGGCTTTCAGTCTTTCTGATGCAGCCAAGTCTATACCCTTATACAAGTGATTGCATGGGTCTATATCATTTCAATGAAAACTCATTTCATTGAAGCTTAATTCATTGACACATATTCACTGAAAGCTCACTAACTCTAGGATCACACAACCATGGGGAATAGGCCATATATGCCTTTCAACAAAATGTGTTTCAGTGAAATGGATTTTCAGTGAAATGAGCTTTCAGTGAATTGGGTTTTCAGTCAAGTGAGCTTTCAATGAATATATGTAAATGAATTAAGCATCAATGAAATGCGTTTTCAATGAAATGATATAGACACGTGATTGTACAGGACTTTAGTGTAAACTTTGGTGTAGTCACCACTTCCAGCTGGGGGTGGGGCTTGGAATGCATTTATACCGTCATCTAGGAGGGCATAGTTTGCCTTGGTGAAGTTTTTTAGTCTGATTTAACCTTTTGTGAGTTCTGGTGTTAGTGTCAGCTTGAAGGTGACAGATCTGTGGTCAGATTTAACTAATGAGGGCCTGACAGTTAAAGTAGTGCATCTGTTTGACATGTTAGTGAGGACAAGATCTAGTATGTTTGTTCCTCTTGTCAGGGTATGAGCAATTTGTTCCAGGGCATTTGAGTTAATAAATTCAAGGAACGTTTGGGCTAGTGGGGTAGTGTAGCTTTCCATGTTGATGGTGGGATAATTGAAATCCCCTATAACCAGAATGTTCAGTAATATTTGGATTGTCTCCAGTTTGGTCAAGTAGGCTTCATGCATGTCATAACATAGGGAGGGGGATCTATAACTGGCTATGACTTGAATGGGGGTCTTACCCAAGGTAACCTGAACGCGGAGTAACTCCATGGAGTTATCCAGGCTAACTAGATGGGAAGTGAATTTATCTGTAATATAGATAGAAACACTGCCTCCTTTTGTTCTTACACATTCATTTTGTGGTCTGAATGTGTGGAAGGCATTGTAACCTTGCAAGGCCAGGGTACTCTGTGAGGCCTTGAACCAGGTTTCTGTGACTGCACAGACATCTACATCTTTCAGTGATAGAAGTGCTGCTAGTATGTGCAGTTTTTGGTTTAAGCTCCTAGCGTTTAGCAGCATGACCCTTATTTTGTTATGATTGACAGATTTCATGTCAGTAAGTCTGTTTTCAAGCCCTTGCCTAAAAAAGGCACTATGGGGAGGTAAGAATCTTTGACAGCAGCCAAAAGCCTAGAGGTGCAAGGTGCAAACTATCTCTGGCAAAGCAGCGAGGATTGTCTACCATGGCTTCCCAGTCTGACAGGAAAACTAGGACAATTATTGAAATCAATATGTTTTTGTTTATACTGTGGCATCATTCTAGGTGAGGGTAGTATGCTGCTCAAGGCTAAGGACATACCTGCTTGGGATACTTACACAGAGAGCTCAGTCATGTCTCTCTTCGTATAGTCCAGTGAGGTACATCTCAGGTCATTCACTCCAACATGAACTATGACAGAGTCATAATGGTGCTTGTTTTTGAGAGACCCGAGTGCATGCATGATCGGACGAAACCTGGCACTAGATAGGCAGCTGACTGTGACCTTCTCCTTGCCTAACCTAGTGATTGGGACATCCATGTGTGTCACTACTGAGTCTCCAATGACTAGAAAATCTATTTTTTGAGTGTTACGTCTTATGGATTTGGTAGATGAGACAATGGTGTTTCTATGTTTCATAGGTGTCATGGGAACTGTGTTCATTGTAGCAGTCTTGTGTTTTGGAGATCTCTGGTGTTTTGGTAGATTTTTTGAGAGAACCTCCATGTATGCCGATTAGATGTGTATGAGTAGTAGTACTATGTGCATGTGTAGTGGTGGGTGAGTTGACAACCTCTTCAGTGTTACTGTTTTGAGTGTGAGAGAGCATGGATTCAAGATTCTTGGTGTAGATACATCAATCACGCTCTGTACTAGACTTGAGTTATTACGAGAGTGTTGTCGGTGTACATGAGGCAATGGTTACACTGCCTCAAGAGACCGAAGACAACAAGGTTGGCAGGAGAAACAAGGGAGGTCCAACTGTCCATAATGCTTGGTTGAAGACTGTTATCACTAAGGGGTCTTTTCAGGCTAGATCAAGGAGGAGCTCAGTGGATGGATATTTCTGCCTATTTTTTTTTTTTTTTTTTTTTTTTTTTTTTTTTTTGGTAGTTTAATAGGTTTCACTAGCAGTATTTCTTTGACTGGGAAAATACTAAGGATGAGGGTTACACTAATGTGCTACAGCTGTATCTAAGGGAAAACTGTTGAATTAATCTGTCTGGCTATGATGCACAATTGTACAGCAGTGCATGGTGCTATGTGACACTCAAAGAAGCAGAAAATTGCTCAAATGCAGGGCATAAATACCAGGTTTGGCCTGTATAAGCATCCATTCGATGTTAAATGAAAGCTATATAGTCATTGCAAGATGTTGATGTAAGTGGACACCATATCACCAAAATGTGAAAAATAAGCAAGCTTAAACAGCCTCCACTTACTGTGTTTTTAAAATACATTTCTGACCGTGTATAAAAATAGCACAGAAAATCCTTAAACACAATCATGTATGCTGAGGTTGAAATTCTTGTTTTAGACAGAAAGCATTATAAGAAGAGTAATTGAATGCATGGCTCATAGCTGAAGTAATTATACTCAGAAATTAACCAAGGCGTGTGTAAATGTTCAATGATTTCATTTGTTGAATATTTTGTATTAAGAAGGTACAGGACAAAATTCTAACAGCCATGAAAAAAAAAGGCTGCAAAGAAATGAAAAACATGAATTTCAGCAAGAGAAAAATAGTGTCTGAAACACTGCATGGGTATGAATTAGCATTCTTAATTAAGAACCTAAACAAAACACTATACAATAAAGAAAAACATGTTCTTCATAAATTTAATAAAAGCTTTGACTAGGAGAATCAGAGATATCCTTTCAAATGGTTTTCATCTGCCCTTCTACTTAATGAAAATACAGCTGCTAAATTCTGTATAAATTAGTAATGTAATCTTTCTTCATCCTGAGATTGCGAATTAAATACGTTTGTATAATATATGACTGCAGATAAAAAAGACAAGACAAAAAAGAAAAAGCATTGGGGAAAAGTATGAGTGACATAGCCTTCCAAAAATAGGTGATTTGCACATCGGATGGGAATTATTGTGAGATATTTTGGAATGTACAGAATTGAAAAATAGAGGATAGGAAAACAATATATTAGTATTGGTCAGCATGGAGAAAAGTGGTAAGTAGCCGATGAAGCAAATAGGTAAACTATATCATGCATGATGCCAGAAAGGAAGTATAAATCTGGTAGAGAAAAGGGAAAGCCATGTGAAAGGCAGGTGAGCTAGGGACTAAGAATGAAATTAATAAACAGAAATGGCATAGAAATGCAACTTTATAGTAATAGAAGGTGTATACAATGAAACTGAAAAGTGGCATTCCAAAGACAGACGTACAGAAAGAAGAGACAAATTTATCACTTTATAGTATGATGACTAATGTTAGGATGCCGAGAAACAGACTTTACTTTAATCAATGGGAAAGACAAAAATCTATATCATCAGGGCTGAAAGTCTCAGTGCACAAGCAGCCCTGATCTGCTTCATCCTAAACCATGGTATGAGTAAATTTGCTTCCATATTGTCTCTTAATACAGGGTGTGCTGTGTTATACTCTGCAATAGATAATGACAATATAATAAAAGAAAGGCAGAAAATGAATGAAATATATAGCCTGCACACTGATCTCCTTCAGGTTTGCCCCTCCTGATTTTCCTAGCTTTGGCAATATTCATAGCTCCGTAGTTCTGTAAAGGAATACAGAATGTACATGACTGTACTTTTCGTGTACAGCTACACAGGAAATATTCCTCACGGAATCCTTACAACAGGAAGCTTCTTTTGGTGGCATGATACATTTCCTTGACTTAATTGCCATTTGAAACCTACTGCTGTTTATTTAGTTGTTTTTCTTGCAAATGTTAATGTTAAAGGTTGCATTTTTAGAAGATATACATAGATATGTAGAGGCGTCATGAGAGGAAACAAGAGTCTGTATTCCAGTTTTCCCACCAGAATCATGCCAACCTACAGTTCCTTTAGTTGCACCTGATCTAAATGTTAATCTTGCCACAAGTATTTTAGTTCCTTCCTTCTAATTGTCTGATACATTCACCGTCTGGTATGAAACAATTGATAGTAGTTTTTTAGAACTCCATTGAAATTAAGGAGTCAGTGGTCCCAGGCTGCTCCTGAAAAAAGACTTGTCATTAGTGGGTTTCCTGGTTACTATATATTTTAACCTCCATTGAAATTAAGGGGAATCTTGATGTTTACAGTATCTTTGGGGACGCTGCTACATTTATAAATCTCTGCATTTAACAAATATTGGTCTTTTATATTCTTTCAGAATTCATGTTTTATCATTTTACATCATTTATATGTGATATAGATCATTGTTCTGAAACAAGGCAAGATAGTTTACGTTCATTATATTTTTCAGATGCATAAACAGTTGTATAATGAACTATTTACAAGTGCATACATACATGCACATGCGATGTCACAAATTTTATCCATTCACCTAGCTTATGCTTCATTTAGTGAATTTTTTTTTCATTATTTTATTTTTGTATTCATTTTATCCAGGCTATCTAATTCTAGAATGACTGTTTGCAATACTAACATTATAAAGTATTGATTTGAACTTACTTGGCCTTCTTTTTAAGTAGTTCTTAATATGCTTAGCTTTATAGCATTCTGCTTGAGATCCCCACTATGTACATAACTCAGACCATTAATGAAAGCTTATCATTTTTGAACAAATCCATTTCCTCAATGGACAAATTGAATTGTGCATCCTCTTGTCAGATAATACATTTGTTTATAAATTCTCTGTGCATATAATGCATTGTCTGCTATTCTTTCACCATTCTTATCAAGTCCCTTCTTCTATTCATAAGTTCCTTTTCCAACCACTGGTATAACTGAAGTGGTCAATTAACATTGTATAGGAAATAATAGTCAACAAAATACCAGCCAGGTTTGCTTGACTACCTCATAATGAATTAGTTCATGTATATTGGCCCTGGCCCTGTCTTTTGCTGCAGATCTGCACATGACAAGGTCCATTCTGTTCCTTCTTACCTGATGGCAGCTCTCTATAGTAGCCTTCCTTCTCCAGGTTTTGTCACTCACCGATGACTTGAGAATGACTGCATCTCATTTATTGGACACTTTCTTAAACATTACTTTTTATCTGGTGTATCATTTTGTTGGTGAATGAAAGACTCAAAAACAAAAATAAGTCTTTGGATAACCAGATAATGTGCAACAGTGGTAGACCTATAACATCAATTCTGTTACTGATATAAAGGTTTGGTCCAAAGGCTATCTTATAGAAAGGATAATATTATTTACAAAATGTGTTAAAGTCTGTTTCTGCATTTATATGAATATAAATGCCTTTGAAAAATAGTGTATCTTCCTATAAGATAAACCAGTCATTACAAAAATACATCATTTAAACTTTATCCAGGGAGATATGTGGGTAATTATATTTATAGTTCAAGGTGAAGGTGTTGAAATGGTTTAAGTTATGTTGTATTCATTCTCAAAAATAACTTTTGATCATGTTTATTTCATTATTTTCTATAGAAAGTTATCAGGCTTCGAGATTAGGTATCGTCAAATCCACATATCTTCCTAGACTTAAAAGCAATCTTTATGATACTTGCATCATCGCACTGATTAGAGAAAGTTTATTAATTTAATCACTGTTCTTCTATCTAGACAGTTTGTTATGTGCATAAACCTATTAGATGTCTGGATTCTTAGAAACAACAAAAGGCATATAAGAGCTAAAAATCTTGTCTGAAAAAAATAATTCTGATGTATTTTATTATAAGGCAGCTTTGTTATGTGTTTACAGTGAAATTGGGAATACCCTGTGAGTCTTTGTTTCCAGAAATAATAGTCTGTTTCTAAATGGAGCTTATCATTTACAAGAAAAAATTTAGTTTTGTGTGTTTCATTTTGAGATAGCTTCTGTATTTGTTATCAGTTATACAAAGGCTATTTGGTAGGGGTTATTCTGGAAAGGTTTGACTTCATCTAAAAAGAGCTGAAATACCTCCCAGAGAAGATAATTCTTATATATTTTATTTTCAGACAACACCTTTTTTACAATCCATTTCAAATCCATGTCAAAGTCCATTTGTTGTTTGTGTAAGGTAAAAGTGGATTTT
This sequence comes from Protopterus annectens, assembly GCF_019279795.1. Classification (NCBI taxonomy): domain Eukaryota; kingdom Metazoa; phylum Chordata; order Ceratodontiformes; family Protopteridae; genus Protopterus; species Protopterus annectens. The sequence goes on along the minus strand of NC_056738.1, from coordinate 10,399,676 downwards.
TTTAATTAATTAATTAATTAATTAATTAATTAATTATATTTTTTCTGCCTAAAGCTTGCTCATATTTTAAAAACTGATAGAACATGACTAGAGAGAAGGTATGACGGCAGGTAACATCTAGATAATTGCTGACAAACTGGTTTTATGACAGCGAATAATTGTTTCTTTATCTGATATAGAAGTTGGAAATGCTGTAATTCTGTTTTAAGGTAAACATGACAAAAATACAGTGCATGCCTATTTATCCCAAATAGTTGCCATTTCTAATGAACTAAAGTGGTCAGGTACGAAAAAAGTAGAGAATTGTGAAATGGCATGCAAAAATTCAGGATGCAACTGTTGTGTTACATTTATACCTAAAAGCACAACCCATAGTTTAGAACTTTATATTAAAATATGATCTATAGAAAATGTTACTAGAAAATATTAAATACATTCAGATGACTCGTGACACAGAGAAACTAAAAATATGTGAATTCAGAAGTTAGAGTCTGATGGTTTGAAATCATCGGTTAGATTCAGTTCAGAACAAATATGTGCATATTGTTTTATTTCAGAGCTATAAATATATACATTTAAATCATACATAGACTATTATTATACCCCCAAACTAAAATCAACATTAATTTATCTCTAAGAATATTTTTAAAACATTTGAAATATTTGAAAATTGTTAGTAAAGACTAGGAACTAACAGCTGCACTAGTGTTTTTGTAATTTAAAGCACCTCTCATAGACAGTTTGCAAATCCTTGCACGATAATGCTGCCTAGAATTTTGTAAAACTGTTTCCAATACAAAACTTTGGATCTACTTTCTGTAAAACTTCAGCTACAATCAGTTTACAGCAAACAATTTACCTGTTAAAAGATCAATTATTATATAAACCAAAAGTATAAATATATAATATTGCTGCACAACAGCTTATAAGAGAACATCTGAATAGATAAGTAATAAAATTTTACCTGAAAATAAAAGGCACATTTCTCTCATCTGGTTCTGCACTGGTATGCAATTACAGTGTATCTGATAATTAGTAGTATGTGACAGGCTATATAATTATAAGGGCTGCAGTTTACTAAAAGGATGAGAAAATGATTTTGCATTAGCCTAGCAAATAAAATGAGAACCAGTCATTTCACCAATAAAAATCACTTTAAATGCCATTTCTGTCTGAAAACCACTTTCAATCAACCACAAGGCTGCACTTTCCTGACTGCTATCTGACTATTGAGTTAGTATATATAAATCAGGGAGTGGAGGTCTCCCCGACATGGGGTTAAGGGGGTGCTTGCTCTCTGCAGAAAAACACCTTGTTAATTTTTTTTAATTGGGTTTAGTAATTGGGCTTTGTACAAATGGTACTTCCAGTCTGGAATGTGCCCAAATCCAGTAAAATATATAGTAAAATATATATATTGACACTGTATAATAGCAGAACTCAGTTTAGTATGTATTTGTCCATAATAAATGTATTTAAGTGGTGAAGCAAAAACACAGCACTAAGAAGAATAAATGTCACATAATATTTCAAGATGCAACTGCGCTGTTACCTTTTCACATAGAATAACAATGTATGACTTGTATTTTGTACATAGATGTCCTGATATCTACCACTAAATATTCACTAGATAAGGAAAACATGTTCAGGGGCAGAGACTAATACAGATAAATGTAAAAAACAAGATAAAATAGCTATTAGAGATATATAAAATGCAAAATTCCAATATCTTTACTTTACAATGTGCATTTTCCTCCCTTTTTTTGTTCAAAATGGCAAATATAAATGTTATCAAAATTCTAATATGCTGTGTTATAGTGCCAAAAGTGTTTTGGAAAGTCTAGACATTTTTAAAAGTTATTGCAAGTTTGGAAATTCTACCAGTACATACATTTGAGTTCATCAGATGCAAGAAAGTTCATTAAATAGTAATTTGGGTGATTTTTTTTTTTAATTATTATTTCACTTATGTGTCCATTTTGAGATCAAATATACCCAACATTGTTAGGACTCAGTTTAATTTACTGGATAGAATTATGGCATTGATCAAGTTGAAACTATATTTGCTAGATAGTAAAACCAGAAACTTTTATTGTGCCTTAGTAAAACCACACATTTTCATACTCATATGATATGCTTAAGATCTGCAGACAAACGTAATAATTTAACACTAACTTAATTTTGGTAGGAGACCATTTGAGTAACTGCTTTTTTTCTTAAATCTCACAAACTACAATCAAGCACAAATCATTTTTTGTAACAGAACATATTATTCAGCCAAAGCTATGACAGACAGCCTGAGTTTTATATTCTGTTACTATGAATCATTTGCAACCATCTAAAAAAAGAAATCATCAGCTGTGAAAACGGTATTTGTTTACATGTACTATATAGCCAATAGTTTGAATTTTGAAAGAGCGGTCAACTTTCTGAATATATTGCTTGATCATGGCACACACAATCAGGTAAAAACTCTGACTCTCAGCATAGTTGAAGCAATATATCATATGCATGTAAACCATGCCAAAATGAATTATATTTATTTGAAGTATGACAGGAAGACAAGAATGCAAGTTCAAGTTACCACTATAAGCACTTGTGCACAATTTCATTGAAAAAAATAAAAGTGTATTTCATTACTGTTTAACAATGAGTGCCTGCTTTACTCAATTATTTGTGAGCACCGCTAATCCAGTAATAATCACCAATTTGATGTGAAAGCGCAAAAATATCAAACACAAGGCAAAAGCAAAAATCCATATCTCTGTTCACCAGGCAGCCAGTCATGATTTAACATGGTGCCCCACTGTCTTCTAACAGTCCACATCTGAGTGCCATGGATATAACAGTAACTAATTAAAGGTTTGACATTTCTACTACATTTCTACTTCTTCCTAGGAGATGATGGAAGGTGATAAGCATGGTCCTGTTCCAGGCACACTACATGAAGATGCTTAGTCAGTCAAACAGTATGGCATTAGAAAAGAGACTGCAGCATCTGCTGCCACCTTCATTGCAGTGTTGTGAGTTGGGCAGTACAAATATTATGATGTCACAGAAAGACCAAACCAGAGGAGAAAACTGATGAGGAAGGTGATGGTCATCGTTTTTATACAACCTTATTCCTTGCCTCCATAGATGTCCAAATATATATATAGCAGCCCACAAATCCCAGCCATAACTCAGTAAACACATCAGACATTCTTTCACATATGGTGTTAAAGCTACTATGAAGATGAGCTGGAAAAAGCAATGCCAATGGCAGCAGCTCCTTAATCTAGGGGGGAGGGGGGTGTTCATAATGTATACTATGCATCTCTCTGATAATGCAGCAAAACGAATGATGAATTTTGGTGCATGCCTTGTTCCTCATTTCACTATTGGTAACATTCTAAGCACTTTTGCAAAGGAAGCCTTGCATTATGATCTCTGATTTCTCTCCTTAGGTCACCTTCTGTAGATACTGATGTCCTATGCGTTTTCATACTTCACCACCATCAGATGTACATAATGTAATACACAGCTTTGCAGTTTGTAGCACACCTTTACTGGCAGCACTAAGAGGTCTTGTCATTCCTATTTCACTCGTTTTACTATGTATAGTTGTACAGGAATATTGTTGTTTCTTTGCAGCTGCTTGCCATTTACCCTGGATGCCTGGTTGCACAATCCTTGACTTGCAGCTCTACTTTCTTCCTTGTTGTCATTTATGCCATCCACCCGGCAGTGTGAATGCTGGCTCTAAATGATGATCCCTCTTTTTGTGACATCCTGACCCCATGTATAAAAATGGGAGAAAGGGGGCTGTGGGTGGATTCATGGCTATATACATTTTCTAGCCCATCTCAGACTCTAATCAGGTATTTCTGCACCTCAGCTCCAATTGGTGAACTGGATTTTCCAGGCTGTAATTGCAGATCAGGAGATTGTTACAGATATACATTAGGAGTGATAACCTGATTTTTACAAAAGCAAATCCATTTTAGGAGGAACAGCCATGGGTAGAAATGTCCATATAGCCTGTCTGCTTGCCATAAAATATTGGCCAAATTACTGTCTAGTTTTTGGTTAAATGTATCCAACACTTCAGTATGTTTCAAGTGATGTGATAATTTGTTTCACTTTTCAACTATTCTTTCAGTAAACCAGTTTGTAGTTATTTTATTTCTGCAGAATAGTCTATGCAATCATTTAAGGCCAAATGACCCTAACTATTCCATTTCTGATTCTAGACTATCCCTATCGAATGTATATTGTACTCCATTTGATTTTCACCTCTTATTCCTAACAAACATAAACCATAGTAGAATACCATATTCTAATAGCAATTGATGTTTTAATACTTCAGCTTTCCTTGGTTCAATGTACCTTTGTAATATATCCCATTAGTTTATAAAATTCTTGCATAATAATATCTACACACTCTCCAAAATGTAGTTTATTAACAAGTTAGATGTCCATGTTTTTAAAATTTCTTTTTCTTCTTCATACCAATGTATTTTATCTACTTGGATCTGCTATTTATTTATTTATACCCAAAATGCATTCACTTTTTTTATTAATTACCATATTATTGCTCTCAGTCCATTTACTAAAATTATTAAGGCAAGTTTACTGTTAAACAAAACCCTTTGCATTTGTTGTATATTGTCCTACCATTAAATCAGTGGTGTGTGAATAAAGGAAAACATCAGATGATAATTTAAAAGCAATCAGTTATAAAGTAAAGGTATAGACACACAGTACTGACACATGTGTGTACCGCTTGACCATGCTCAAAAGTGCCCCATGATGATTTTCATACAAAACTTGTCAAGATCTATTGAGACATTCTGCTAAAATAAATAGGCAAAATACTGAATATTTTTAGTTTTATGATTAGCAATGCATATACTACCATATCAAAATATTCTAAAATGGATATACAAAACATCACATTAGGTATTTTGTTCTATGGCTACTATAACATTATTATCAAAGTACATATTACAGTGTTAACAGATCTATTTATGCTACAGGCATGACACTGTATGTTATATAATCCCAGCTTATCCATCTCTTCCAGTAAGGTGCTTAAGACAAGCATTTTCATTACTTTTCCAATATTTGATTTTAGTCTCTTAGTAAATGTATTTTTATAAGGAGGTATTTAAATGGAACCATTCCCCAAAAATGTTACATATAATACAATTTGCTTTCATAAATTAACATCTGTGTTGACTGATGCAACAAAGACAAATCTTAACATTTACGTAGTATATGGAGTACGGAGATTACTCTTGGGATTTCAGAAAAAGACAAATCAGTTAAGCTACAGAGTGGTGCGAGACCTGAGCTTAACAAATGTTAAGCACCCCCTGCTTAAGCTGTTAAGGTTGGGACTCAGGCTAGGCAGTAAACTCTGCCAGTATCAACCAGCCTATAACAGTGGCAGAATAAAAGATTTTTTTCTGCCTGCTGTCCATCACTAATGCATCTCCAACTTCCTGTTATTAGAATAACAGGATATGTATTTTATTTCTGAATTTTCTGAATGATACAAAGTCTGAAACTTAGATGTACATCATTATTTAGAGACTTCAATCCCCAATAATTTGTTCCAAAAAACACAGACTTTATGAGGAACAGACCAAACATATGATGCAAAAATCTGTACCTTCTGCAAAAGTTTGGACAATTGAGAAGCATGGAATGGGAGTGTAAATGTAAGGGACTGGATTGCATTGCATTTCTGGTAGCACTCATCAAGTGTTTTATGGCTTTGAAAGCTGGTAAAACACTTTTTCTTTTTTACTATAACAAGCAGTACATGGAGCAGATAGAGCTCCATGCACTACAAAGAGTTGTAATCTGGGCGTCGATCGTAACCTACCATTACATGTTCTTAACATGGATGGAAAGATTCACCTTGAGAGCGCATCCATATCTTAAACATATAATAAGTCACTTAGGATCACTGGCTCACTCATAATCCTACATTTTCATCAAGATGCACCCTTAGCTTTCCTGGTCCATATTTGTACTCCACTGCACCAGTTGCAGACTGTTATTTGCAGTAAAATTAACTTTTAGACCATGTGAAAAATGTTTCAGTTCTCTTTCAAAAAAAAAAAAAAAAAAAAAAAAAACGAAAACAAAAACAAAAACAATGTATTCATGCACCCTGTACCAAAAATATCCTGCAATATTTTTGGAAAGTTAAGTTTATTATTTCTTTAGACTCAGTTCAGAATCTTTATGCAACTCTTTTTATTTGAATACTTAAATAACACAGAGTTATTGATAGATAATTAGTGGTTTGCAGAATGTTTTTGCACCCAAAAATTTGAAAGATTATCTGTGTAACAATACACTGAATAATTCAGAGCTACAGAACAATGCAGCAAAGTTTGCAGAAAGTGTGATATACAAATTACCATAAAATGACTTACAAATAAAGAAGCACAGTCTAATGTGTAAAAACTGACATGCAACAAGGGGAGTGCATTAATGCATTTCACACTTCACAGTCAAAAGGTGTAAAGTGGCACATATGATTGCAACTGAATATAATACTGATGAAAAATTAGGTCCCACCATCTTTAAGTCTCATAGAAATGGAGCTGCCTCTCTGTGGACAAAGACATCATGCAGGTGTTGGTTGACATATATGGCTCGCAGAGTAAAACTAGAGGTTTTTGGAATTTAAAGATTTGGATGTTATCAAACATAAACCCTTGCGCTTTGTGTATAGAAAGGGTAAAAACATGAAGGATATGTTTGAGAACAATCAATATAATATAGGTTCCAACCACCGTAAGAAAATTGGTACATATGGTTGTGGTACATGTACACAATGTGCCTTTATGGCAAATTGTGAAAAGATTTTCCTCACTAGTAGAGGGAGGGATATCCATAACAATATGTATTCAAACTGTAATACTTCAGGGGTTGTCTACATTTCTATTTGTAAAATTTGTCAGGCATTTTATCTTGGAAAAATGGAGAGGAAGTTGAAAAGACGTGTGTACAAACACCTTTATGATGTTAGGACCATGAATGAGCAGAATGCACTTTACAAGCACACACTAGTTTGCAATGGGGCTAGTTTTATATTCTTTGTGGTCAAGCAGGTACCCATGGACAAAAGAGGTGGTCCATGGGAGGCTAGACTCGAGTACAGGGAGCTATTTTGGCAGGTTACCCTGGACTCTGGGAGACCACCGGGGCTTAATGATAACATCAGTATATCTTCACTTTTAAAACTCAGGGCAGCCAAGTTGTGATTTTTTATTATGTACTATGTGTCTATTTAGAAAATGTATATATATTTTTAGAAAAATTTCTTAGTAGATATACAATTTTGAAAGAGGGATATATGGTCCAAGTAGGTTTTTAACAAAATGGAATGTTCACTTTAAATTTTATCATGTAACTTAATTGAATTATTAAAACATGGTACTGATTGGTTCTTTTTGGTTTTTAAATTGTACTTAAACACAGTAGCTTTATGTATGGTTTTATCTGATGAAGTCTATGATTATTTTGTGACGAAATGGCTGTTAACCATTTTGTTGGTGTTAATTTTCTTGGGATTAAAGCCTTCTTTGCCTAGCTGCATCTTTTTGGACTGGTGTATTTTTTTGTCAGTTTGTATGTTGGCTTCGTCATCAGACCCTGGCAGAAAGCTGACCTAAGTCCGTTGTTGGGGCCCTTCATCAAGATGTGTGAGCGGAAGCAGAGATATGTCTTGCAGATTCAAATAGATAACATGACCACATAATACTACTTGCACCAATCTTTAGGGTCCCATGGTGTGCATGTTAATTTCAGCTGGATCCCCACTGTTACATATGAAACACCTCCATATAGCATTTTTTTCCTTGAGTCTAAATGCCTGATGTAACTGTGAATGACAGAGGTAGTGGTTAGTGCAATCACTGTGGTGTTGGTACATTCACAGTTGCAGTATACATCTTACAGTTTGGTCCTTCTAGAACCTGTGTCAGTACCTCCTTTATAATGATGCCTTTCCTCTCATCATGCAGGGATGCCAGGAATTATTTGTCATGTGTGAGTATTGATCTGAAAAGAGGACCACCCTGTTGCTATTCTTTCCATTACTTCTTCTGTGAGGCCCATCACATCCTGCCAATCACACGCATCTGACATTGATGTGTGGTGTACTTCCTCCCATCCATAGCCTTGACAATGAGCAACTGTTTCCCACACATTGTCTTGGAGATGCTGGTGGGCACATCTCTCCTGCATGCCCTCAACCTGTGTGCATGAAGTGGTACAGCACAGTGTCATTGTCTGTTGGACTGATTGGGTGTAACCTCTATCATCTGTCACCTTTGGACAATATGCATACACCTAGGGGAACAGAACAAATCAGATTGGAATGGCACATGTGGGTGTGCAGAGGTAACTATGTAACAATAGAAGAAGACCAGCATAACACAACATTTCTGGGTTACTCTGCGATGGACACATTGTGGGGGACAGATATTTTCTGCAGATGGGGGACTCTCAGAGGATATCACAGTTTGTAGGGTTATGTGTGGAATCTACTATACACGGATCCAATGCATGATGCATTACCTATGAATGTTCCTGATGGCACGTTTGTTAGTGTACATAAGCACAGGTAGCATGAAGGCCTAGGATTTTATAGTGGGGGAAACGTATGTGGCTGTCCTCCACAGTCATACACTGTGTACCACCTGCGGGTGATCACCAGTGAAATTATTGCTTTGCTGCTGACAAAAAGTTATTCAAGCTGCTGAAATAAGTCTGCTGTTTGCCTCATTTTTTTTTTTTTTTATGAACATTTTGGCATTCCAAATGGTAGACTGGCCATGAAAGCCACCCTAACTATTTGCTTGCACCTTCTATAGGCTCATAAGGCTTCTACCTTTTTCTACGAATCATTATGCTTCATAGAAGTACTCTAGCAACATGAGACATAGATACATCTTGCTGCTCATACCCAGCATTCCATGCATGCCTACTCAAACTGCCATATCATTTTGCTATAGATTCATGGCAATGGCTGCTTATGCTAGTGCCTCATGGAGAACACCTGCTTGGTGTGCAAAGCAGAGAAAAAAATATGCTCTCTGTCCTGTACAGCCAATTCAGAGAGCAAATGTTGGAACCATATGACTATTGTTTCAAGAATGTAAATGCCTGGTATGAACTGGAAGATCCAATGTCCAGGCCAACTGGCATTCTATGTACTGGTAAGCAGTGCAGGTACTGGTATGATGACCTGTGTTGCCATCACCCTGGAGATCTCTGGATGTAAGAATCATAGATTAGATGGTGATATCTCAAACAGTATAGTATTTGCTACATCTGCTGTGAACAGTACTCCATTTAATAAAAAATGTTGCTGTGTCTAACAGGTATTTTCTTGATTTTTTTGTTTGTATTGAATCTGAGAGATCCCAGGAAACTTCAGGTTGGCTCCTGAGTGTTATTAGTCACAGTTTGTTGTGTTGCAGCACTTTGTTGCTTAATTGGACTGGGCACGGGGCTATGACTCTGGGGTATTAGTGGGTACCATGTCATGCTTCTGTATCACTGCCCCTTACTGTGCTAGTAGCTGTGGATGCTTCAGTGCACTTAATAGTATTAGTGTTGCTGGATTCCCTAATAAGGCTTTGACTTATCATCTAGTCACTAAACAGCAATCAAAAATGAGCAAAAACACAGGAATGCAAACAGCAATGAAGTCCATGATCACATCTTCAAGGTGAAAACATAGTTGCGACCAGGCCCTAAGAGTAACGATCACCAGTTTTTCACAAACAAACATGGCTGCTGTGTAGCTGCACCTGCTCTTTTGTAAACAAGCATGGTATCATATCCTGCAATGTGGGATCCTATTTGCATCTTCAGTCTTTGTACATGGATATGCTGCTAGAATTATGTGCTGAGCAGTGGGAATCATTTCAGTCTTGTGCTTGCTTGCATATGTGTGTGGATCTATACTGTTGCATTGTCATTTAGGTTTCCTCATACCTGTATGTGTTATATGATTTAATGCATTTACTTATTTATCTTTCCGTGCACTTGCAACATGTAGTGAATACTGTCAGCTGCCCCAGGAGGAATACATCACAGACACAGTGGGGATAGTGACATCTATATCCTCGTCTGGCTTATATCTTTTATATCATTTATGGGCCCTTATAACTAATTGAATGGTTCAAAGTTTTTGTTTCCCTTCTATGGGTCACCATGGTCCATCAGAGGAGCATGCATTTCAGCCATAGCTTGCTGTTGTCCAAGCTGAGGCATGATCGAGGCATTAGCTCAAAACATTTGCCTCTTTTGTTTGATTTGTTTTATGATTTACTGCCAATAAAATTTGGGGAGACCTGTAGGATAATTGCAATTTATATCTAGTTACCAAAGTAAGTTAGACTGAACTCTTGTAGTGCTTAGATTGGTACTGCCATTGTGATTTATTTATTTATTTAGTTGTAATGCATTTATTGCTAGGTTTTCTTCTAGATATATTCTAAGAATTATTTTGCCCATATTGTTTCTTCCATGAACTCTGCAGACTGTTGGATTTTTTTTTTTGCGATAGCTTTGTAGTGGCAGGAAAAGCTGGGGCATTATCTGGAAATTCACTATCTGGATTTTTAGTTCCTTTGCATTGAAAAGAGTAAAGTTCATGGCATTTCAAGGATGCAACATCTACCTACTTCTTTGTTTCCCGGGGTTTATAATAACTTTATATTACTGTTTGGTAGATTAAATGTTTTCATTAAATATTTTATGCCATTGCACTAGATGAGATCAATAACTATTTAACTCTGTGATTTTTTTATTTAATGTGATGCTTTTTGGGACATGTGATTCTTTTTGTAAGTGTTGATGTCCTCTCTGCATTACCCTGCTATCTGGAGTTGTAACCAAGATCAAGAATATTTGATGTAAGTATTCATGCTCTCAAACTTCATAGGCTGTTACCTTGAACAGTAGTCACTGGTGGTGCTCGGTGTTGACTATCCCTAGGTGTTTTAATGTTTTTTATCATATCCTTAACACTTGGACACACTACTAAATTAAATAATCTCTCTGCCATCTTCTGTAATGGAGTATCTGCTTAGTGTTTAGTTTGCTTAAACAGCTTCTAAGGGAAGACTGATGACGTAATATTATACTGTTTATTTGTCTTTGCATGCAATTGGTCATAGAAATTTCTTATTTTTTTATTTATTTTATTTATTTGCATTTGCTTTACCAGGATGGTCCATTGGACTGAGATTAGCCTGTTTTCAATGGAGTCCTGTGGAGAAAATCTCCAAACATACAACATCTTTAATAAACAAACACCAAGAATATAATGAATATAAGAAACATTCTCTGTACTGTAATGCAAGTACAATTACAAGCATAAATTTAGATACAAGTTAAAAAAAATAATAATCATAAGTATTATTTACAGAAAGTTGGTTCATACAGTGGTAACAGAAATAAAATAAGAAAAACAGATGGTTCATACAGCGGTAACAGAAATAAAACAGGAAAAAATGGTTGTTAGATAATTTAGAAGCACGTGAGCTCCTACTGAGAGAAAGGCTGAGTTTCAGATGTAGTTAAGTAGGAGCAGAGCAGTAACAATCCCAATGGGATGCTAGGTTTGAGTGGAGCAAGGTTTTAAAGGAGGAGCAACTGCTAGTGGAACAGATCAGGGGTGGCAGTGAGTTCCAGAGGCATGCTAGAGAAAATGATAAGCTTACCAGGTGGACAGGCAGGTTTCTGAAATTCAATAAGATTTTGAGTGTTTGATCTTAGGAGTCTATCATGTATGTGCAGTTTGAAGGTGGAAAATAGAGAGGGGCAGACTGAGGGAGTAAAAATAAGTTTATGAGCTTGGATGAGTTGGATATAAGTGAGATAGTGGGGCAACTCTAGCCAATTCAATTTGTGAAAAGCTATACAGTGGTGAGTGGACGATTGGTGGCCTGTGGCAAATTTGGCAGTTTTTTTGCAGCAGGAGGTAAGTTTAGCTTTGAGGGATGATTGTAGGTTAGTGAGGAGAGGGGCACCACATAGGAGAGATGGGATGAGATATGTGGTGGACAGAACTAGCTTGGTAGAAGAAGAGAGGTAGTGATTATGGCGGTATAGCATTCCAAGTTTCTGATGTGTTTTCTTGATGTTTGTATGCAGGTAAATATCAAACTTAAGCTGATCATCAGTGAGGACACCAAGTCATTTTGCATTGGATACTATTTCAAGAGGAGTATTTATTACTTTTTAAAGGCCAGTATTTCCTTTATTTTCCATGTAATAAATTTTAAAAAGCATGCATCTCTTGATATTTCTGCTTGTGTTTTGCTTTCTTACACATTCTTGTCACTATTGCTATATTGCTGTATTTGACTCCGTTTATACTCCACATCTGCTCCATGTCTCTTTTGTTGTTTTTCAAAGTTTACATAGTCTGTGGTTTGAAGAGGGTTTAGCTGGAGTATTTTTTCTTTGATGGGGTTGTAGAGGAGCACATGTATTCTAATATTTCTGGAAAGTATACTGCCTTGTCTTCCATTTTTCAGTGTTGCTTTGTTCATCATAATGTGACCATGTCTGCTTATTTTAAGTTGTTTTTAGTGAATAAGGTTGCACAACGTAATGGTGGCTTGATTTGTCCTTTGCTTCTGAATGTTTCAGTGTGAGGCATATTAAGATTCTTTCCTTGCTTGAATGTTTAGTAGCATGTTTGATTGACTAAAGGAGAATTATTTCATTTCTCTATTGTAAAATAACCTATAGGTCAGTTACAATTCGTCCCACTCATATATTTTATTTTCTTTCTAAGTAATTCATTCAATATCATCCTCTGTGAAATGCACATCAAACATATCATTTTTTATTACTCTTCTTAGCCTAGTCATTCATTCATTCTTTCATGACAATTGCCATCAGCATCTGTTATTTATTCTCATCTGTTCAGACATATGCCATAGCGGCAGCATCAAATTATACTCTTATTAAAACATTGTCTTTAGTTGTACTCAGACACACAGTCTCTACCTGACCTCTAAATATTGATGATGAAGTCCATTTTACCACCATGTACTCCATACATTAGAAGTTTCTCATGTGACAATTCTTTCAAAGTGGTTTGCATACCTGTCATACAATGAAATATAAAGAAAAAAAATAGTGACTTCCAACTCTTAGACATGTTTCTCTGTCACTATGGATAGTCGGACGCATGAAGCTCTGATGATTATTTTTTTTTGTCCATTTCTTTTAGAGCTTCATTGCAGCAAGCATGCAAGTAAATATGAACAGCATCGGTCATATTATTATCACCCCTCGTTGTGTTTACTGGCCGTGTACATATTTCCTTTCCTTAAATCATCTTTTACCATCTATGGTTATTGCCTCTAAAAAAGTTATTGCATGGAACTAGATGTTCTGTAGTCCCCATGAAATGGAGAATTCTGGTTTACAAATCTTCTTACTATGTAAAAGACTGAACACTATAGAGAAAGTTGTAAAACACCCTCCAGCTGCATGCATTTTTTTTAGATTCCCCATTTTCTGATGATTTCACCTTAAATGTTTTAACATCTATGGGTGAATATTACATCCTTACTTTAACTCACTGTAACATTAATGCTCTAGTAAAGTCCTGCCCACAGCCAATCTACTCTAATCAGCTTGGACCAGTTTGGTTGATTATTGAGACTCAAATGATGCTCTTAGCATGTCACGCTTTTTGACATGAGGTGTCTCATCAGGTCATCGAAAGATGCATCCTATAGTTTGAGCTAGAATAACTTCTCAATTTCAGAGAGCTATTTGGCCTACAAGGTGGCACACAGTTACTACTGTTCTCTCCTCGTGAATATTAAGTGTGCCCTCTGTGCTATGGCTGTGCTTGATGCACCTTAACAATGAAGCTGATTAGTCTGAAGCACTAACACAGACTATGATGGAAAGGTCTAGTTCTAGAATGTTGAAGTGTTCCACTATATGTTCCTCTATCCAGTTCTTATTTTAGCTCTGAAACCTATTCAACTGCATATGTTACAGCAACAGGATTCTTAATGCCTTCTAATTCCTGGTTTCCTCTTTCACTTTTCTTTATGTCTGTCTAATACAGCATTCATTAACAGGCAAAAATCAGACAAGTTATCATGTACCTTTGACATAACCCTTTATTCGTTGTTATTTTCTCTTGAAGCCAACTATTCATTAATAATTGAAGTTTTTTGCCACTTCTACAATTTGCATGCCCCAAGCTGACCATCAGCTGCACAGCTGCACCTTTTACCCTAAAGTGTTCCCAGTGCACACGTCAGGGATGGGATTGCACCAGTTGTGGATTAGGCAGGGGAAATGGAGTGAAGTAACTTACAGTGTTACATGCATTGACCCTGTACACCAGGGATACTAGAACTTCAGACATAACATGTACTAAACTCAGTAACAATCTTTTTCCCAGTCTAAAGCATGTCAATAGTTGCCATACTGGTTATCACTCACAATATTCAAAACTTTCAAATATCACAAGTAGCTATAACATTAGTAAGAATTCAGTTTTCTATCTTCATAAATTAGTCAGGAAGTTGAATTAGAGGATTAAGGAGCAGTTAGCAAACTGTTTCCTGAGGTCCAGAGGTACAAGGTTTGATTCTGCCAGCCAACATTGACTAAGTGTGTGACTCTGAGCAAGTCACTTAAACAGGCACCACTCCTGGGCTGACTCTGAAAAGGTTCCATGGAGATCAGTGATCTACCCAAAAAACAACTGTAAATAAATAATAATTAAAAGGATTTCCTTTACTCCATAAATTCAGTTGGCCAGAATCTTATTTCTTGCCTAGTTAAACTTTCTTGCACAATATTCATAAAAAATTGAAATTGGTACTACACAATGTAATAACAGTCCAATTCATTAATCTTTTCTCTTCATCATTCTTCATAAACATTTTCAAATTACCTGGCAAATCTCTTTAATTCCCCTAGCCATTTGTTTAATACTTGTAAAATATTTTCTTTCTTCACTTCTCAAAATCGTATCAAATTTATACCTCAATCCATGTATCCCAAGAGTTGATTGTTCATTTACTAAGCATAAAACAGCATGTGACTTTTCTGTAACTTATTCCCTCCCTGTTTAACTAAAGAAACAATTATGCTGTACCTATGTAGACTACTTCTTAACATATTCTTGTTAACATACCTACTGTTTTTCCACGCCATTCCTATATTTCTCCATCATGTCGTAATATTTCTGTATTATAATTTTTGTTCTTATTTTAAAATTTCCATAGTATCGCATCTATCTGAGCTGGTTTACTATCACTTTGCCGAAGTGCACGGTATCGAGATGCACATGTTCAAACTGCAGTTTGCAAATGTGCATAAAAAATAGACCAAAAATGGTCGACTCCACAACTGCGAATACTAGTGTGCATTCGCTGCTGTGAAGATGTTCTGCATGGAGATCACATTACAGTGGAGATCAGGAAATGCACCCATTTCCTCACTATAGTACGATCTCGGAGTCTGTATTTATAATTAGCAGGGGGTGTGGGGGATGCAGCCCCCCACATGGTGGATGGAGTTGGACCTGCCCTCCTGCAAAACGTTAGTTAGACATGTCTGGCCAGTAAGGTATGCTGAATAATGTCGACTATGTCAAAAATGGACTTGTCGACATTACTGGTTTCATCTTTGTGCCTTTCTGATGTTTGTAATTTCAAGTTCATTTGTCAAGTAAGTCATTACTCGATGGAATGCCTTTCAAGGTTTTGATAGTAAACCCTCTGAGCAATTTTATTTTTATATAACACTTATAAAATGTTCCATCATATTAATTTACCACTTGACAATGAAGACATCTACTCACTCTTCTCATCTCTTTCCCTCCATTTCATTGACTCCTTTATCCATCATTCCCTCTTTTACATTTCAAGCCTTTCATTTTGTTATTACTACCTATCACAATTGTTTGCTTTTTTTTTTCTAATCTAACACTATCATTGTATCTTGGCTTGTAACATTTACCCATTCAGTCATTTAACTACCTTTTATCTCTGTGTCATTCTTACCAACATTCAAACTTTCATTAACCAAACCAATAATTTGACACCCATTTTCTCATGTCCTTGAGTCTACTACTTCTCCCTTCCACCCTTGTACTAGCAACCTCTCTGCACTTGCTTTTATGATCTATTCTCCAGTCTCCTATCTTCCATCTTTATTCTACTCAGGGAAAAAGTCCCAAGATGCTTCCTCTCCCTTTGTTTCCTTTCCTGTCCCATATCATTTGTAACTGACTCATTGTTTTTGCTGTCTTTAATTTGTCTTGTGAATGCAAATCCCACTACGGTTTCCTTTCTACATTTCGTCCTGTCCTGATCCTGTGCCTCTATCCTCTTTCCCCTCTGATGACCCATTTTATTTACTTTCCCACTACCCAATTCCTCCTAAATTTTTTCATCAAAGCTCAGTAAAATAATCAGTCTCCTCTATCTCTGTCAAATTACTTCATCAAAATTCTGCAAACTCTTTAAACTCCCATTCTTTACCCATCTCTGCCTTACTCACACCTACTTGATGCCATCTCCAAATGTTCCTTATCCATACCGCATTTCTGCCTTCAACGTACAAATAACATAGTGATAGAGCTTGCATGTTTACCACATGCTTGCTTCTACCCATATACTTATACACTAACTCATCTGAAGCCTTTTTCATTAAGCTTAACATCTACTTGGCTCCCCCACATTCCCTGTTTCTCAGTTTATCCAATGAAGGCCACAATTCCCTAAACTCTTTAGTCTTTGCAATAACAAACTTAATAGTAACGATATATCTTGAGATGTCTGGTTGCACCTAATCACTATTCTTGGTTGCTACTTCCACACAATTTCTAGAAATTGTTTCCATTTGCCTTCCCATACAAACTTATTTCAAGACTTCAGTATAAATTGCAAAAGCTTATCATTGGGACTTACAATATGTCTTTCCAATTACATCACATGATTCAATGCTGTAACAACTTTGACCCTATCTCTCTATGAATCATTTCTGCTAGACCACTAATATACTCATTTTTTTCATTCACCCCTTTTAATTTTTCTTTAAAACTATCATCATGAGAAATTGTCTGCCAGTGAGTTTTGGCTAGAACTTAGAAGAGATGTTTTGTCTTGGGATAGAGTATATTAAATCTGCAGATGCTATTGCCAGAAAACCGTAAGGATGATATGTGTTTCTTGGAATCTGATGCCACTACAGGCAGCCTGCTTTTGAGTTATGAAAGCGATACCTCTTTACCAATGGCCATCCATTCTTCAGGTTAGAAAAAACAGGAGGCTTTAGTTCCTCAGAATATATGTGAATTTGGTTTGATTACTTCTGAACGGTGTTGGAAGTTAAGATGTTGTTGTTGTCTTTTGTTTTTTCCTGGTTAGGGGTTGCCACAGTGGAACTCCGGTCCGCTAATGATTGGCAGTAGATTTTGACGAATGCCGAGGTGCCAGCTTGACGTTCAACCTTCAACGAAGGCACGCGCATTTACGCATGTCTAAGTTAAGATGTTAACATAGTCAAATTCCTAATTAGCAGAACTGATTGGTGGCATTGAAAGAAATTATATTGTTGAGAGATATATATGCTAATTTGTAGGGGACTCCTGTTAGACATAGAAAATGGATTTGTTAAAAGGAGATTTTGCCTTTTGAAAATTTTAATAATCTTTGAAGTGCTAACAGCTGCACTTAATGAAGATAGTGCATGGTGCTTATTTCGATCTTGCTAAGGCATTTGACATTACTCTGCATGAAGGAATAATTATAAATAAATCCATTAAAATAGACTATTAGACTTCTATCAGCTAATATGAGTAGCAATGCCATAAACTGGTTACCTCATTAGAGATTAATGTACATCTGTTGACGACACACTTACTCCATCTCACTGCCAGAAACAGCTGGTACACCCCAGGGATCTATGGGTCTATGTTTAACTATCGAATGACATTTGCATCAAATGGCTAAAAATCAAACCCTAGCCATTAAATGTTCATTTAGTGAACGTTCATTTTTTCGACAGGGAAAGTGCTAGTTACCCAACACTTCCCCATCAAACACACCATAGTATTTAAAACCTACCAAGGTGGGGAATTCGCTCCCCAACCCCCCGCCAACTATATATACCAATTCAGAGACCACACTAAAGTGGGGAAAAGGGCAGATAGGGAATTGTTGGCCCACTATTTACTTTTCTGTTCGCTGAAATGAACGTTCATTGAATGAACATTCAATGGATAGGGTTTGATGTTTAGCCAATCAATGCAAATGTCATTCAAAGGTTAAACATAGACCTGGGATCTGTCCCGACTGATTACTATTGAAAATAGTCATCGATGGAATGTGCAAAGTAATAGAGAAAGTTGCTATCATACAAATTTTGATATTCCAGCATAGTTTGCACTGCTTAAAAATTATATACCTACTCAAGCTAATAACCAAGAAACAACTAGACTAAAAAATGGCTCCAAGGCCAATTACAACCTCTTACGTGATGGCATAAAGAGCTTCATAGCCCCTCCCCCATTGATGGAGCAGACACCTATGCTGAATTATGCACCAATGCCTTATACAAGCACCTGTATAACTGTATTGACTCTGCCATACCTGATAAAAGCAAAGCAAGATCTTCAAGGAAAAACAAACCTGCCTGGTGGACAACTGCCATTAATAGGCTATACAATAGGAGAAAGAAATTGCTGTCTAAGAGTAGGAAGAAATGGTCTCAAAACTGGAAACACTCCCTCCTCAATTTAAACAAACAAATAAGACTCCTAGTAAAATCCTTCAAAGCTTACTACAAATCTAAATTAGCTTCCCTAACTAAGGATAACCACAAGTCGTTCTTTAGTTACATCCATAACCTCAAAGGTAAGGCCCAGATTTGCCCTGAAATCGTAGTTAATGGTACTACATATATAGAACCTGTGGATATAGCAGACCTGCTGGCTGACAGGTTCAGGGAACACTTCACTCCCCTGTCCCCGCCACATATACCCCAAAGCATCCCTAACACCTGTCACCCATCTAGTATCTCTGAGGAGCAGGTCTTAAATGCCCTCTCTAAGGCCAAAAATACAGCCTTTATGGGTCCAGACAACATCCCGGGGTGTGTTCTACAATGGTAAAAAAGAAATTAGCATCACCACTGGGCATGCTTTTCAATCACAGCCTAGGCACTGGCTTTATCCCAGAAGAATGGAAAACAGCTACCGTCAACTGTTTGCACAAAAGAGGTGGATCCACAGACCCTGGGAGCTATAGACCCATTAGCCTAACCAGCTTTATCTGCAATGCCATGGAACGAATCATCATGGACCTTATTAACAAAGATATAGGAAATCTCCAAACACTTGACCCCACCCAGTTTGGCTTTGTCAAGGGAAGATCATGCCTGTTAAACTTTGTGGAGTTCTTTGAAAGAGTCACCAAAGCCCTAGATGAGGGCAAATCTGTGCATATGGCCTACCTAGACTTAGCCAAGGCCTTTGACACCATCCCCCACTCAGACATCATTGATAAACTCATCCATCTGGGAATTAACCCATATATTGTCAGGTAGGTTGCAAACTGGCCCACTGATAGAACTCATATGGTCAAAATAGGGGACTCCACCAGACCCATAACCAGTGGTGTTCCACAGGAATCAGTTCTGGGACTCCTACTGTTTGGAATCTACTTCTCTGACATACAGGCTAAAACTAAAGGACTGCGGCTGACAAAAAAAATTGCTGATGACTGCAAACTGGGAGCGATCATTGAAATCCTTAGTGATGTCAACATCCTGCAAAAAGGTCTTACGTGAACTAATGAATGGTGCTAAAGTCATGGTCTTAAACTCAATGCATAAAAATGCATTATTATCTCTTTGGCAAGGGTGATGTTCCTGCAAACTACCACATCAACAGCAATATCCTAAGCACACAGTTAGTGCTGAGAGATCTGGACACAGAGCTTAACAGCAACCTTAAATTTGATCACCATATCTCCACAGTGGTAAGAAGGGCATTTTATATTGCTCATCTCATAAGTAAGGGCATTGCCTCCAGAACAAAAGAGGTTATAACCCCCCCTGTACTTTTCCCTCATCAGGCCAATAATAGAGTACAATGCTCCCTTTGGCATGTTCCTTTCCAAACACCTGCAGCAACTGGAGAGACCACAAAGGTTCCTTACAAAAAAAAAAAAAAAAATTCAGCGTCTTCAAGGCCTGTCTTATGCGGACAGATTAAAATCATTGTCACTTTATTCTATGTCATACAGAGTGCTCAGAGGCAACCTGCGTCTTGCATATGGAGCAAACTCTGAACTAGCTTTAATAGAAATGCTGCACATTTGCACGTCAAATAGCACACAAGTCACTCACTCAAAAGACCTGAACCGGGTATGTGATATCAACAGAACTTGCTGGAGAGACAGATTTGTCTCACAGAGGTTGCCCCACTTTTGGAACAAGCTTCCTATTCATGTTAAACAAAACCCCTCGTTGGCCCTATTTAAGCATAATCTGGATGGGTAACTGGAAATTCACCCCAAGAGCTCCACCTGTGTCCCTCTTGGACAGGGGAAATAGGTGCTGATTTTCATGTCTGCTAGAACCAAACATCCTTGGGAACACAGGTTGAACTTGGCTAAGCTTGTAAGGGCCCTGGGGCCATTAGCCTAGTAACCTCCTATGATCCTATGGCTGACTAATTTTCAACTGCTGCTAAATGCCATAAAAACTAAAGTAATAACATTCCAATCATTATCTTAAATAAACAGTACCGATTAGTATCAACTCTTTAAATGACGCACTAATGGAACAAGTCACTCATACCAAACTTGCAGGAATCATAGCTAATGTAAACATGAATTTAAAAACAAGTAGACTGTGTAATATCCTAAACCAGTCAAAAGCTATATATGGTCTACAGTTCAAACCCTTTCTCACAAAGTGGGCTTAGTTAGATAGAGCACCCACTATACATCTCCCAAACCAGCTTTATGTGTCTACAGTTTTAATAAATTTCCCAAACCCAACTACAAAAATTGGGACAAATGTACAAAAAAATCATTAGATTTGCTGGAAATGTAACCAACAAACCCAACCACATTAAAATAACATTTATAGAACTGCACCACATAATAACTCAACATATTTAACACCCCAAATAAATGCCCACCTATTCCTCATTTACTTTATAACATACTCTACCTCACCATCCATAATTACAAAACCAAAAAGCAGATAGTCACACCAGTATAACAATCATTGTGGTGACTCAGTATATACAGTGTATGTTGCCAAACTCTGGAATTCAGCTCTCTCAGACCTAAAAGTAGAAAACAATCAGCAGATTTAACAGACAGCTAAAACCCATCTATAATGTTCCTAGACTTCCAGTTGTAACCAAGCTTGACACTATAATACATTAGTCACAGCCTCAGCTCTTACACAGTCTGCTCCATTACTTCTTAGGTTCATAGGTTCATAGCTAGATACTAGGCTATCTACCCGAAGGCATTTATAAGCCTAGCCGGAATGTGTTGGCTTTCGCCACCCCCTTAGATTAGTTCCCCGTGCCTCTGTCCAGCAGAGCCACTGAAGTGATCCCCCGGGTAGACTTTCTGTTTCCCATCCACCCATCAAGGTTTCTCTTGAAGAGTGTTAGTGAGGATCTCTGCCTAATGTAGACTGGAATCTTGTTCCAAAGCATGGGAAGTCTCTGGGACAGGAATCTATCCCTCCAGCACGTCTTATTTATTGTTGTAGTGAGGTTTATATCCCTAGACAGTGTGGCTCGAGGAGATAAGGTTTTCTTTAGGTGGAGCATGTCCATCAATTCTGGGTTGGACATGGCCTTGTATGTCAGGCAGAGATCACCTCTGAGTACTCCTCTATAATGTCTGTCTTCTGTCACATGTGACAATACTATATTGCTGATCCTGACACTATTTGTCATGAACTACATCTAAAGCCTGCATTAATTCATTCAATTTTTATTCTTAGCACTGTATCCTGCTTTGCTTCCTGTTTATGAACAACAACTATTATGAATGCTTCATGTGAAATACATATATACTTAATTTTAACTCTATAGTGTCTCATCTGATTTTAAATTAATATGCCAATTACTTTGTTGTACAACTACGTTAAAAGACAACCAAAGTAATTGGTTATAATGTAAGTGTAGTAATTATAGGTTCATAGGTTCATAGCTGATAGGTGGCTACTAAGTTATCAGCCCAAGAGTTGTTTTATCACTAGGCAAGCGTACCACAATTTTATCAAAATTGATATAGGCTTTTATGCACCAAGCGATCACAGGCTGCCCCTGTCTATTAGAGACATAGGCACAATTTCCTATCCATTGGTCCAAGTTACATTTAAATGGGGTTAGGGATGAGTTTTTCTTCGTAATGATGGGAAGCTTGCTCCAGTGAAACATTAGTCTTTGAGACACATACCTGTCCCTCCAGCATTTCCAGTTAAAGTAGCAGACAGGGTTTTGGTCCTTAGAATAGGCATTTCTGATGTTATTTATTTTGTAGATGTGTAACAAATCCATCAGTCTGGGAGGAAAGACCCTCTAACCATGCAAAGAAAAACTTCACTATTGTCATGTTTGTTTCTTTTTAAGCTGTCATTTGGACTTTTTCCTAATTATAACATTAGACTTGGTTTTGTATTCATGTTTTTAATGTGCTACAAAATAGGGAAATAACTGAGTGGAAATGTATTTTTAAAGGTGAAACATGCTGCAGTACATTCAAATAATATTATTATTATTATTATTATTATTATTATTATTATTATAATAATAATACTAATAATAATAATAATAATAATATCCTAACTGCTAATTTGCATTATACCGGAAAATATATAGCAGCTGGCTGAAACCTTTTGAAGCTGTAAAATCAGGATTTTATTTTGGCATTACCTTTGAAAAAGGAATTTACATCAATAACCTGATCATAATATTAGGACCACCTAATGCCCTCTAGATTGAATTGATATTTTTTAAATCACAGTTGTCCAAATACTTGGACTTCTTAATGATAATGCTTTAATAGAATATAAATCAGAAACTGAATTGAATCTAAGTTATTTTCAAATCTCTGAAAAAAATGTATCATAGAACAGCAAGAAGAGTATATAACTTGCTATAAACAGTAAATAAACATATAAATGGAAAGTGCCATAGCATCTTCTGAATCATCTGTCATTATAGTTTCATTGCAGGGAGGATCTTGACCTTCATAGTAAGCAGATATATGGCATTTCTGTGATACCTGAAAAATACATAATTGATGTTTGAATACCAAATCTGTTCCAGATTGCAGCTTGAGGGAGGTTGCAGAAAAATCCTTATACAATTCTCCATTCTGTCATCAGGAATGAAGGATGATTGATGGGATTAATTAACTCAGTTAATTACTTACTTATCTACTTATTTGCATCTGCCTTTTTGTCTGCATATGCAAGTATGTACATATTTATTTGGTCTTTGGCACTGACGTTAAGACTGTAGACCCAATAAACTTTTCCTTTTGCTGGTGTAATTAAGGTCAGCTAGTGACTTATTGCTTCATGTTTTGGTAAATGAAAGGAACAAAAATATGCAAAAACAAGTTGATGTAGATCTAAAATAATCATTGCAGGTCTGTAATGTTATTTTTTAACAGCAAACAAGCACAGATTTAAATTGCACAAGAAGCAGAGTCCAGATATTCTGTTTGTAGCAGTGGTAAATATTTTAAAAAAGTATATATCTCATAAGGAGCAATATATTTACACACCAATGCATTAGGAGACAATAAACACAGGGGGACAACAATTACATTCCCCCTCACAAATGAGTTAGAAGGGCATCCAGTCATACATAAAAATGCATAAAATAAATTCATCACATAGCTTAACAGACCAGATATGACTATTTAATTTAAAATGTTCTTGCTAGGGAATTTGCGGTATGTCCTGCATAGAATTACATTATATTAAAAAGATTATACAAAGTTCTGTGCATGAAATTATAAGAGTCAGTCATTCCAAGATAGAATGTTAGTGCAGGCCATATAGACAGATCATGTCATCAAGACTAGTTAACCGCTTTGTGAAAGGAGTTTAAATATGAAGTCACTGGACGCAGCCATCTGCCTTTACAGTATATTGTTTACCAAGTGTTAGATTTCTGTGGGGACTAGGGAAACAGTCTAATCCTATGTAAAGAATACAGCACCGTTCCCATTTTTGCACAGAGATGGCAAAGTTATAGATATCTTTGTTAAATATATATTATTGCGTTACGTAAAAAGAAGTATGTAATGCATATCCATCTACATAATATAGTAGCTGGACTGCATAGGCAAAGTGAAATAAAATTAAGTGCTTTTTCTCTAAATCATCTAACCTATCTAACCAAATACTGATGCTACTACTCTGAAACATTATTAGTACGAAGAAAGAATGTAAATAAATGGAGAGAGAGTATCAGTGTGATAAAATGAATGAAAATTTTAAAGAAATTGTTTTTAACTGCATTTGATGTAAAAAAAATTAGAAATCTGAAGCTGAGTGAATAAATTGGTCAGGTGAAGTAAAATCACATCATTGTAACTATATATAAAGGTGAAACAGTTTAAGATATAAGTACTGAATCAATACCCTTCAAAATGCATTTGGATACAAAGATGTGAATTATTATTTAGGAGTAATGCACAGGCCAGGATTTCTGACACTTTTTCAGTTGCCAGAAGTACATCTGTGTTTTGAACTATCTTATTATTATCAACTGCATGAAGTTTGCACTAAGGAGATGTCAGTAATCTGCATGTCACTCTGATGGTGGCTAATTAACAAAGAAACACAACCCATTCTATACTTAATACTATTACCTGAAAGGAAATGAAATATTGTCTAACTTTAATGATACTGGAAAGCAGGGTAAGTAATTTAGCCTTATATCTAATGCGCTATAGTGAAAAATGGTAAGCCTCATTTATACCCATAATATCTAAAATTCATCAAATTTTTCACAAAAAAGTTTCCCCTATGTGGGATTTCTGGCATATGTTCTTTGCCTCTAAAGCACAGTGAATCATTATCTTTCTGGTCATCAGATCATCAGTTTGCATCACAAATTCACAATACACAATTGATTAGGTGTAGCAAAAATATATGTCATTTAACCTGATAAAATTCTGAAAAAGGACAAAACAAAGCACAACAGTGTATTCAGACGTATAAGGAGGAAACAGCTGAAAGTTCCATAACAATGTAAGCTGAAGGCAAACATTACTTGTTTTGATGAAATAATGTCTCATTTTTGCAGTGGAGTTTCTTATATATGTATGTATATATGTATACATAAATGTTTTTATATATTTATTCCCATGGGTTTCAGATGTCCCAGAATATCTTATTTGTGTAACTATGTATGTAAGTATGTTCATTTATTTATTTATTTTGTATGGAAAATGACTATTTTTAGAAAGAAGAACTGGATACTGGATTTTAACTGTGGGAGTGGAAAAAAACTAGAACTGCCTAATCTCTTATACTATGAAAAAGAAAGGTGATAGTGAATAATTAAGGAGCCAAATGCTAGAAACTATATATAGCTTTCCAAAAATGGGCATTTTTGAACAGTAATAGTTTCTGCTGCTTGCAAGAGAGTGCCACAGCATACTGGAATTCATTAAGGGAAAGGCAAATTTGTTAAGCACCTTTTTGCACTATTAGACTCTAGTCTTCTGCTAGATCTCTAGCATATAGCCAACAGTGTCAAAAGCATGTTAACTGCTTTAAAAGCTGCAAAATGTTTCAGACTACTGCACTTTTATCTATATCTTATAGTACACTGTGGAAGCTAAAGCATCACATACTGCAAACAATTATAATTGTATCTCTCATTTCATAACTTGCTCATTGTAATGTTTTCATTATGGATGCCAATATACACTTCATTAGCTTCACTTTGTTCCACTTTCTTTATGAGCTGCTTTGACATCTGTGTCTCAAATACATAAATTATTATTAGTCATAATCATTTATATGTACAAATATCTACAAATCTACACTGTCATTTCAATTAACCATCATATAGTTCAACAGTGTTTTCGCAGTATGATTTTATGTGTCACTTCTGGCATCAGCATTCTCTAACCCATACTGAAGCATATATGTTATAAGGTTTGCTCTTTATTATATTATGAGGGTGCTTACTTGCTTACGTCTAGCAGTGCACATGAAATTTTAGCAATTTTGAAACAATTTATTTATAAATAATCCCCATCATATATTAGTTTGCAAGCTTACTAAAAATGCTTACATCTGTGAATCATAGATTTTTGGTGACACAAATAAGCTCAACTTTCATAATAGTATTTTCTCACAAAGTAGTTTAGGGAACGGATTACATTCAAGCAAGCAACCTTTACACAAAAGTAAGAAACACAAATATAGCATATACTAAAAATAATTGCAATATATAGCTGAAAAATAAACTATTAGCATATACATTTTTAAAAAACACAGTATACGTATTAAGGTAATATGTCTACTACTACTATAACTAATAATAAAATACAAATTGTCATCAGACTTAAAGCAAACATCATTAAAATCAATAATCAAAAATTAAAACATAACAACATTTTAGCATTTAAATTAAAATGGTATTATATAATGCAACACACTATGTAGTATATAGTCTAAGGTCAACATAAAACACCAGACAAATAACAGTAATCCAGCAGAAATTAAAAATTAACTGGAGAGTAGAGAGAGTTGATAAAAAGCCAGCTGCCACCATATTTAACCTCCCATGCATGCTGATGTAGGACACATCTTATTAAGTAAACCAAAAGGTGGGGAAGCAGAAAACCAAAACCAAGGAAAAAACAGTCCACTTCCAGAGCCAGTAACTAGTCCCCGAAGGTCTCAATAAACCACTGAAGGATGAAATTGTAAACTCCACACAGGACAGTCTTTTTTCAAAAACCACACTTTAATGATAAAATTTCACACAGATCAGTCAAACGCTTTCGTCAAAATGACTTCATCAGAACAAAACTGAATTAAAATCACATCCCTTATATAAATTTAATTAATTAGTTAATAAACCAATTAAGAACCATTTAAAGCAACAGTAAAAAAATATATAAGTAACAATTAGTTGTAAAACCGTGAAACACATTGTATATAAATGCAAAATGAAAAACCATGTTAAAATATGTAAAAGTATAAAAACATCTTATTAAGGTTACACTGCAGATCCCCACCTGGCACATCAATCCACCTAAATATAATTTTTGAAAAGTCAGTACTTGCTAAATACTACATAGTGCATATGTGACAATATGTTGAATTATATGTCTCCACTGCAGCTCTGGATTGCCGATAACCTGGCATCATCCACACTCCAAATAAAATATTTAGTGGTAGATTTCAGTCCATAGTACAGTATATGTTTATTGTCACATACAAATTGATAGCTGGTTAATGGTCCCTCCATCTCTATTTATCTTATTCTTATTGGGTGTCTCATTTTTCTGTCTGTGTCTTCCACTTTTGATTTTTGCTGGATTTGCTAGTCATATCACAACGATCATCAGGAGGATGGACTTGATTAATCACCTATGTCACATCTTCTATGCTGTGATGCCATTTTATGCCATTTTCTATTGGCTTAGTAGTTTGCATGCCACAGCTTTGCCAGTTTTAGTACTTTTGTGAACTGTCCATCACAGACAGGTTGGCAGAATGGATAATTTGGTTTAACTGAGATAACTTCAGTACATTTCTGGATCCATGGCTATTTCTATCTGCCTCTGACATAGTGACCATTTGAAATGCTTCCATGCAATCTGTCTGTCAAATTTGGTGTTGTTTGGATCACAATGAATGATGTCTTGTGTATGAGTGTGGTATTGATCTGTTTGCAGTTAAAAGGGTAAACTACTCAGTTTTCTTAGGCATCTGTGGATTTGCCTGGCATTTCACATCAGTTATTTCATTTTTTCCCAGCCCATGCAACTTTGGACCTGTTATGGTATGGTGCAGTATCTGTCTCTGTGAACCTAATTAGTGAATCTATATTATTTTTCTGTCTGTTTTGTACTTTGTGCCTGCCTTACCATTTAGCTCATAGCTGCTAAAGCATCATGGATACTCTTTTCTAGGATGTATTTGGTCAATCAGACAATGATTTCAAAAGCATGTTTTTTGTTGAATGTTCTGCAAGGATGCAACAGTTCATTTTTGTTTAACTTGATCAAATACATCCTGGTTTTGACAACAGCATTAAACATTACTGATTGTAATATCCAGCATATATATCTTCAATTTGCTTTACTTATTTCATATTTCAAAAAATTTCTTACTGGATTTTGCATATCAT
>NC_056738.1:10358732-10366232 GCF_019279795.1 Protopterus annectens | reverse complement strand
GTCTCTTTTTTCATTAACTTACATCGAGAAATGTTCCATACTAGTGTGTCCCTGCTCTCTCCCAGATTTTCTTGAGAGTGTGGCCTGTCTGATACTCCGCTGACAGTTTCTGCTTCTGTCAGCCCCTGCTTATGGAGTGGGTCCTGCCCACTTTGTAGTTTATCTGGCTTATTGTGCAGCCTGTGGTACATATTATGTTGGTAAAAGGATTAAGGATAGGATTACGGAGCACCTGTACCATATTAGAATTAAGTCCAACAGTAATGCCCTTGCAAAGCAAGTAATGTGCACAGATGTGTATCATAGTTTCAAGTTTATGGCTATTGAGGTGATATTTCCTAATCCACGAGGTGGGGAAATTAGGAATTACACAGAAGAATGAGAGACCAGGTGGATTATTAGACTCAGGGTAGATCGGTGGCCCAGGTTAAATGAAAAGGTCCCCCTAAGACCAATACTTAAGTCTAGTGGTTTAAAAGTGAAGTAAATCACTAATAATGAAAGGTTTTACATGTATATTGGATTTTACATGACAGTTTTATTTTTTAATTATTATTATTTTTTATCTTTTATCTCATTGTTTTTGTCTTTCATATATTTTAGTTGATGTTACACTGTGGTGGCGTTTGGTAGTTCTGCTTTAACTCCTGTGCTAATTAACTAATTGATTGCTATTCAGGAAGTATAAATTCACCCTTGATTATTTCCATCTGTAAATGGTCTGAAGAAACACTCTGGGGTGAAAGCACTTACCTGACTGCTCCTGTTTTCTGAATAAACATTGAATTTTATTCCTGTGCTGCATGTGGGATTTATTTTTCAGCCTTGGTCTTCTCTACTGCTTATACTGCGCTTGTGCACTTATTGGATTCATACTCAGCTGTGGAGCATTTATCCCCTGGAGTTGTTTTATATATATATATATATATATATATATATATATATATATATATATATATATATATAGGTCTACCTCGCCACAATGAAATTGCATTTCACTGAAACGTAATCTGGCGAGCTCTATTTCGCAAAAGTCCATTTTTGCTAAAATTCCCCCAGATTCACTAATCTTCCATGCAGGACTAGTTTAGTCCTGCACAGAAGTGCCCATTTAGGAGCAGGACGGCAGTGTGCCATGCATATTAATGAAGGCGCGCTGCCTGAGCTCCCAGGCTTTCACGGAGAGTGTACGAGTGCAGGGGGTGTGTCTTAGAGCAGAACTCTCAGAATAAACACACCCCTGCAATGTAGAAAAGCAGAAAGTGTTAAGAGATGAGCAAGATCACTCATAGGTGTCCACATATCCCCACCAACAGTTCTCCATGTGTACAACAGCAACAGTACATAAAATTTCAATGAAGAAACCCTTTTTTTTTTAAATTCCAAGTACAGCTAATCATAGGTGCGCAGGTGTGCCCGTCACTTAGCTATGGTTAAAGCAGCTCAAAAAGCTGAAGAGGATAACAAGGAAGATATATGAAAATAAAGCAACGCAACAATAGTGTAGTGGGCAGAGCATTCACCTAATGAGCAGGCATTCCTGGTTTGAGTCCCACTGCAGCACATTCAATTTTACATGGCAAAGCACGTTATAACCAATATTTTTGTTGCAAAACCCACTAAATAACATATATTTATGAACTGGAGTACTGCAGCAAATGCACATGCGAAGTGTCAGTGTTATAATGAATAAGGCACTAGTCAGCAGGTTTAAGCACATATAAGCAGTAGTAAGTATATGTAAGCACTAGTAAGAATGTTTAAGCACGTTTGCGTGGGAGTAAGCACTGCCTACACAGACTAAGCAATTTAAAGGCTAACTGAGTGCAAGAAACTGTAACTGGAAGTTAGCAGTGCTTACCTCCGCACAAACCCACGCACAACTGCTTAAAAGTGCCTTAATCACTCTGTATCCAAATGCCCGTGTTCTGCCCAGCAGCAAATTAAACAGCCTCTGCAAGGATCAAACCCAGGACCCTGTGCACTACATTCACAGTAGTTAACCACTAAGCCATTTCAGATATACACAGCACTAGTGTTTTCACAAACATATCATCCAGCCCAGTCATTTAACAGTACAGGAAATGTATTTAAACATGTAGATGTATGTGTGTGTGTGTGTGTGTGTGTGCGTGTGTGTGTGTGTGTGTGTGTGTGTGTGTGTGTGTGTATATATATATATATATATATATATATATATATATATAAATATCTAAATAGATATAACATATCTACACACACACACATACACACACACACACACACACACACATATATATAAATATATACATATATAAATATATATGAACATATAAACATGCAAATGCCTACATCTATGGATATATATGTCTACATCTACATGTCTAAATATATATGGCAGGTTATATATTTGTCAGCAGATATATATGTATATATATATATATATATATATATATATATATATATATATATATATATATATATATATATGTACATATATAGATATATATGGACATACATCTGTAGATAACAATGGGGAAATAACAAAAACAAAGATGTCCTCATGCAACGTTAATTGGGTTGAGAGGCCCCACACAATATATGTCTTGTATGAATAAGTATACCCCCGCCACAGCCAAGCACATTCCCCCCTGCAATACACTACCAAGTGTTGCAGATCCCATAACCAGGACCAGACATGACATGGCCAGCCTTAGGATACATATAAACAGACACATATATGCAGATACAGGTATCTCTCTCTCTCTCTCTCTCTCTCTCTCTCTCTCTCTTTTTTTTTTTTTTTCTTGTGTCTTTCTGTTTTTCCCGGTTAGGGGTCACCACAGCGGAACTCCGGTCCGCTAATGATTGGCAGTAGATTTTTATGTGCAGAGTTGCCAGCACTGACGCACAACCTTCAACGAAGGTACGCCCATTCACGCATGTCTCTACACAGAAGACACTCTAGCTGAGAATCGAATGGGACAACATCTTACTGTGAGGCGACAACGCTACAGCAGCACCACCACTGCAGTACATATATATATATATATATATATATATATAAAACTAGAAATACGCACACAGAGATATGTACAGTAAGATACATATGTAGTACATGCACAAAATATGGAGCGGACAGTATTGCTACTGTCACCACCTTACCAACTGGAGACTGCATGAGCCACCCATACGAATGAGATTCATAGCCTGCAACATATACCCACAGAGATATCAAAAGGTATAACACTACACACAGGTGTGCATAAATGAATGTGAAAGCTAAATTTGTGTATCATGACAGCTGTATACGCCATGTCATACAGCTGTTTAGACACTGACATGCATATGAACAGTGTAATGCAAATGTGAAACAGTTATACTAAGACAGTAGTCTGGAAAGGTTGACATATGTTGCTGTCCAGGTTGAGGCCTTCAAGTAATGCAATAGTAATGACAGACTGGGCCGCAGCATACCAGACAATCAACAGTACATAATGCAGATGTATAGTTCAGCAGCCTCTATCTACACTCTGTACACAATCCCTATGGGGTACAGACCCCAGCTGACACAATGGGTTGTATCTGTTACATAACAAGGCATAACTGACACCATCACAATCACACAGACAAACAGAACATTCCATATGGCAGGCAGCAGTAGGCCTGCATTTACCCAAGGTGGATTGTATGCTAATGTACATCCAGATACCTTAAGGCAGCTTACCCCAGATACCCACACATGTTGTAACAACCTAGGTTAGTCATGGTGCACCTCCCTTAGACTCACTAATACTAGGCCATATACCACTGTTACATACACTGGCCTCTGGAGTGAGTGCATTAGGGCACACATGTATTGTGTAGGTGAAGCCCACACATATATGGCCCAGACCTCCCAGTATGTGTGGGGGGCACAGCAGCAGTGGAGTGATGGTAGTAATGACAGCATGACATACACACAGCCCACTACATAACAACCCCTGACAGCATGTCATATGTGCAAAGCCTGGTATGTAGGTGGAGGACAGAGGTTGGAACACAGCACATATGTGAAAAACTGTTGTCATACAGTAAGCTAGATATGTATATGTGTATATATCTATATGGATATATGTATACTTATATATACATATATGTTCACCATATGTCCTGCACATGGAGTGGAGCCTTACCTCAGCTCCAATAGTCCCAACGTCTCAGTGCAAGGGGATGTCAGGTATGTATTGCAGGTATATTTGTAGACTATTGCTACTGTAATAGGGATTGTCTTCACAGAAATGGTGTGTGTGTGGGAGGCCACATCTGCTGTTAACATGTGCGCCATTAGCTACTGACAGACATCCTAAGGTCATCATAGTATAGTACCACTGCTAGCACAGTAATACCCCTGTTGACTACAGCTGAGATATAGCCAACATATGTGGACAGTCTTACACACTCTGGTCAGTCCAGGGGTATACACAGAACCCCTTCATGCAAGACATGTGGACCAAGCCTGCCAATGTGCACGTTAACAGCCATGTAGATGGGTATAATACGTAAATACTGGTATACATTTGCCCCTATAGGTTATGCATTCATACACCCCTGTCTGTCCTGACACATAATAGCAACTGGTACAGAGGTGCCATAGCCACATATTACATACTAGTTAGTGACATACATCCGTACAGCATCACACTGCTTTGTCTGACATACATGACTGTTATGGTGGCCTGGCAGCAGTACATCTGGCAAGTATCAGGACATAACATCTAACTGGATAAGTACAGTAAGCTGATAGGCATGTAACAAAGCACAGTTCAGACTACAGGCAGACTGACTCAACAGTGGCCTACATCTCCTATGTGGGAATACACATGTACCTGCATAGATAGCAGGCTCTGCAGGCATGTGGCATCACAGAGTAACAGACACCTGTGTGAAAGTGCATAACCACAACCAATGTGAACACAGCCACAGCTACATATGGTAAGCTAGTGTAATATTACAGTATATGGACTATCTGATCTACACCATCCTCATATGTGCCACTCATACAACAACCCAACATATACTGGGCCACTACACAGTGTGGTCCGATGCCTGTCTGTGGTATGGGACATGTGTGTGTTCGCTCCTACAAACATGTAAGCTGATAGGGTGCCATACAGTGGAGCAGCATGTAACATCAGATAGAACAGGACCAAGAACAATGACATCTACCTCAGTCTCCACACAGGCAAAGGTACATATTCACTATACACACACTGTCAGTTACCAGACTTACACATACCTCAGTACTGTACACACAACCACAGAATGCCCAGGCTATGTCCTGAAATATAACACCTACTATACATAACATGTGTAGCAGTCTGATATCTCACCGGCTTGTTAGCAGATGTGCTATCAATGAATATGGTATACAGAACATGTGCACCCCTTACTGCATGACATAAGTACAAACGATGACAGAGTTGTGGCTAGAGGCACAAACTTCAGGCCCAATACTGACATGTCGCTGTACTAACCTCATACATTTACTGTTGTAACAGGGTTTGCTGCAACATAAGTCCTATGAGGGATATGACATCAGTAACTCTCCCGGCTGTCACCATCTACTGACTGCAATCCTCAAACTACCTTCTGCAGTTGAGAGATCGGTGCTCTGTGTGTAACACAAGGAACACAAGGCACCACACACTGCTCAGTTTGCAGATGACCCTACAGATGAGGATTCCTCATAGCACTGACATGACAAGTATTAAAACATGTTGGACAGTCATATCCACACACACCCTGTTAAACCAACATTACCCCAACTGCATTATAGCAGCACTTACAGTCTGTAGTCAAGACAGGCACATCCCCATCCTGTGTGTTGGCCTGTTTCCACAGTGGATGTTGTCAGAGGTAAGACTCCAGTCCATCTGTGATGCTGTTTGCCACACTACAGACCTGGTTCATGCTCACAGTGAATGAAAAGGCCCAGCACCAACATGATGTTCCTAGATATTGGAGTGTGTTTTCATGCAATTGGCTATGGGAATGTTACCACAGCTGTTCCATATGCAATCAGCTAGAGGAGGGCTGCAATTCATGCAGAGGCCATCAGCTGATCATGAGCATCACTGAAAATACACATGCTGCTGCCAAAGCAAAGCAGTTGTAAGTCTCCACATCCACCAGAGAGGGAGTGAGAGAGGCAGACAGAGGCAAAGATAAGTCAGGGTGGGTTGGGAGAATAAAACTGTAGCATGTATCTGTCACACACCTACCAGTCCAGGGTATGGAACCCCTGAATGACCGTGTAATGATATTACATATGTTATCCCTGTAGGGTGGATGTTGTAATATATACTAGGGGCACCACATAAGACATTTGCAAAACCCACTCAACCTTGAGTCCAGGTGTTACACACTCACCTCCATACAGAACAGAAATGACAAACACGGACACATTAAGACACACACGCACACACACACACACACACACACACACACACACACACACACACACACACACACACACACACACACACACACACACCTGTCTTAGTCTGGGTTTCAAACTCCTACCTAATTGGTTTATTACACTACAGCACTACACAAGTATAGGATACACCACAGAGATTACTGCAGTATGCCTTCCCCAAAGATGTATTTCACAGTGAATGACATCAGCAGTATTGACAAAGTTGGACATTTGAACTGTAGTGAATGTGACTAGCCAAACATGCATTGTTCCCTATACAGACATAGGTGCAGACACAAAAAAAATCCACAACTCCTATGAGTGGGAATAGAACCCCTACCAGAGTTCCATATCACACTACAGCATTGCACTGTTATAGCACATGCCATGGAGATTACTGTAGTGATCCTTCCCCAAAGGTGTACTTCACATTGAATGACATCAGCAGGATTGCCAAAGTAGGGCATTTGAATTGTAATGAGTGTGACTAACCTAAACTGCCATCATTAGTCTGTATGCATCAGCCGTTGTTCTGGCCAGAACAAAAGTAACCAGCCTTTGCAGGTTGTGAATCCAGAACCCTGTATACCACAGTTACAGTAGTTAATCACTAAGCCATCACAGCAGTACATGAGACTGAGGTTTTACCAAAGTAATCCCACCATAGGAAAATCAAACTGAACATGTGAAACAAATGTATATACAGTTGCCCGTAAAAGACCTCTCTGAAGCCAACTTCATGCTACTCAAGTCAGACATGACAAAGTTTGTGACACCCATGGAGACAGGAGCTGAATGTCCAACTGATGAATCCTACACTAAGGCACTATATGAGCACATCCGTTTGTGCATGATTCGTGCCATCCCATAAAGAACCACAACGCTCTCCCCATATAATGCAAGCCAGTCTGGTGGTCCCCTGCCATAAACAGACTATAGAACAGAAAGTAGAAACTGTTGAAGAAATAAAGATAATCCAAGGATGCAAGCAATTCCCTCACCAGCATCAGTAAGAGGCTAGGATCCCTCATGAAAGTCTCCAAAGCTGGTTACATAACTAA
>NC_056738.1:10328732-10353732 GCF_019279795.1 Protopterus annectens | reverse complement strand
GCCAATATATGTTGAAATTCTGACACATCCTGTACAGTCCAGAGGTATACACATAAGCCCTTACTGCACAACATGTGTAACATGCCTGCCAATATGGATGTAGAAAGCCATGTGGATGGGTATAACACATAATGGCTGGTATACATTTTGCCACCAGGGGTTATGCATTCACTCACTCCTGTCTGGCCTGACACATAATTACTGCTGGTGCTATGTCTGATGTGCATGACTTTTAAGGGAGGCGCGTCAGCAGTATATCTGGCAAGTATCTGCACATGACATCTGACTGGGTAAGTACACTAAACTGCTAGGCATGTAACAATTCACTGAGCAGGCTACAGGTGGACTGGCTCAACACTGGCCTACATCCCTTATGGGGGAATGCACATGTCCCTGCATATATAGCAGGCTCCACAGGCATGTCACTGCACAAGGTAAGATACACCTGTGTGAAAGTACATAACCACAACCAATGTGAACACAGCCACAGCCTCATATGGTAAGCTAGCATAATATTCCAGTATATGGACTATCTGTTCTACACCATCCTCATATGTGCCACTCACAAAATGACCCTACATATACTGAGCTGCTACACAGTATGGTCTGATGGCTGTCTGTGGTAGGGGACATGTGTGTGTATGGCTTTATGAACATGTATGCCAATACGGTACCATGCAGTGGGACAGCATGTAACATCAGATAGGAGGGGAGCTAGAACAATGACATCTACCACAGTCTGTACACAGGTTAAAGTACATATTAACAATACACACACTGCCGATATTCACCATAAGTACACAGACCTTAGTACTGTACAATCATCCACAGAATGTCCAGGTTATGTCATGAAATATAACCCCTACTGTACATAACATGTGTAGCAGTCTATCACTGGCTTGTTATCAGATATGATGACACTAATTATGGTGTATGACACATATGCACCACTTCATGCATGACATATGTACAAAGGTTGACAGAGATGTTGCTGGAAGCACATACACAGGGCTAATATTGACATGTTGTTGTAATACCCTCATACATTTACTGTTGAAACAGGGTTTGTTGCACCATATGTCCTGTGAGGGTTATGAAGTCAGTAACTGTCATGGCCTTCACCATCTACAGACTGCATTCCTCACACTACCTTCTACAGTCCACAGATAGATTCTCCGTGACTAACACATGAAACCAAAGGCACAACACTGGCCAGTCTGCAGATGACCCTGCAGCTGGGGATTCCTCATAAACATGGAACTGACATGGCAGGTATTGCAAAATGTACGACAGCCATATCCAGACAAAAGACTGTTAAACCAATATTACTCCAAATGCAGTATAGCAGCACTTACAGTCTGTAGACCAGTCAGGCACATCTCCCTCCTATTTGTTGCCCTCTTTCCACAGTGTATGTTGTTAAAGGTAAAAACCCAATCTATCTGAGATGCTGTTTGCCAAACAACAGATCTAGTTCCTGCTCGCAGTGAATGAAAAGGGTCAACACCACCATGATGTTCCTAGATATTGGAGTGTGTTTTCATGCAATTGGCTATGGGAATGTTACTACAGCTGTTAAAGATACAATCAGCTAGGGGATGGCTGTAATTTGTGCAGAGGCCATCAGCTGATCATAAGCATCACTTAAAATACATATGCTGCTGCCTAAGCAAAGCAGGTGTGGATCTCCACATCCACCAGAGAGGGGGTGGGAGAGGCAGACAGAGGCAAATACCTGTTGGGGAGGGGTGGGAGAGTAAAACTGTAGCATGTTTGTGTCACACACCTACCAGCACAGGGTATCAAACCCCCACCAATTATGTAGTATTATCACAGTTAGATGCAGTTATTGGGTGTGCCATATGGGTTATCTGTTGTGGAGCACTCAGAACATATATGTGATGGTGAGTGACATCTGCAACAAGGATACAGTACATATAAGGTATGTGACGTACACGTGCCTGTCTTCATGAACAGGTGCCAGCGTCAACACAGCCACAGTCTCACAGGGATGCACACACATTGACACACTTGGCAGGGCCAGGAGTACAACTCATCAGTAGTGGGATTGCCACAACACATCACTTTGCAGGTATCACATGCACCACATAGGTCATATGGAGGTCGTAAGGGGAAAGTTTATGAGAAGGTGTCAGACATTGGACAGCATGCTTCAGTATGCCCATGGGGGTTGTATTGAGTGTGGATGTGGCCATATGCACCATACAAAACACACACAAAAGCACTGGGTGCCAGTACTGACATGCATGGGTGCATGTCTGCACGGGTGTGTGGTGGTCAACTGTGCCAGCAGGCTATACAAGGGTAGGTGATGGGTATACCTTGGCATCAGGCCACATGATAATGGTCTGCATTGTGGCTCAGGGCTGTAGTTTCTGCATTTGCCCACACAGCTGAATATTGTATCCCCCATCCAGTCACCTGGGTGACTACTGTGTGTGGCCAATGCTGTGCATCACCTGCCATGTCTGTGTTCCTTAATCCATGATATGGATGGTGTCTAGGATGTGCACACCTCCCACATGCATGTACAGTGACATGTGGAACTGTACCTGGGGTGTCTGGCCCATGTTATGAACACGGATTATCATCAGATGTGCCAGTCATGCCAACCTGTGGCAGGAACTGATAATGGGCAGCAGGTTTACCCTGCATCTACATTGATAGCATGCTAACACCATTCCCTGATATCAGTGGCATCTGTCCATACAGGGCATGTTGTCAGGCATGATATGTCCATTGTGGGTCACATGTGAAGGCACCACAGGTGGTGCAGGTGTCCATTGGGGAACATGCAGGAGGTGCACTCTCTGCATGTACGTGCATATTGGATAGATGGGCAGGGTGACATGCCCTCTGTAGCGCACTGCTTTTAC
This sequence comes from Protopterus annectens, assembly GCF_019279795.1. Taxonomy (NCBI): domain Eukaryota; kingdom Metazoa; phylum Chordata; order Ceratodontiformes; family Protopteridae; genus Protopterus; species Protopterus annectens. Next base: position 10,350,835 of record NC_056738.1, on the reverse strand, counting down.
TCCATAGTCACTATCAGTGGCCAATATGCAGTGTACTACCCACATATTGGCTGTTGCCTAGGCATGTGTGCATATGAGACATGGGTAGATAGTGTGATCTGGGTAATACTGGGGTTGCTAACTGTGATTGCCTGGCCTTGATGTCACATATATGGGTATGGCTTTGCACACCAGTCACTCAGCTCTTTTACATCTGTTATCCCAGTATGGTTGACATTGTTATATATAGTAGGGCCACCATATAAGAAATATGCAAAACCCACTCCACATTGGCCACGGGTCTCACACACTCACCTCTACACAGGATACGAGCTACAAACACACACACACTTGTCATATCTTGGAGTAGAACCCCTACCTAACTAGTTTATTACACTACACAGTTATAGTATGCGCCACAGACATTACTGGAGTACTCTTTCCCCAAAGGTGTATTTCACAATGGATGACATCAGCAGAATTACCAAAGTAGGACATTTCAAATGTACTGTGAGTGAGTAGCCTAAAATGCATTACTCCCTACACAGACAGTGAGACACACTGAAAACATCCACAGCCAACATGTGGGGGTATAGAACCCCTGACTGAGGTCTATAGCACACTACAGCATGTAGCAGTTATAAGACGCACCATGGGGATTACAAGAGAACTCCTTCCCCAAAGGTGTATTTCACAATGGATGACATCAACAGGATTACCAAAGTAGATCATTTTGAATGTACTGCGAGTGAGTACCCTAAAATGCATTGCTCCCTACAAAGACAGTGAGACACACTCAAAATATACACAACCGACAAGTGTGGTTATAGAACCCCTGACCGAGGTCTGTATCACACTACAGCAAGGAGCTGTTATAGGACACACCACAGGGATTACTAGAGAACTCCTTCCCCAAAGGTGTATTTCAAAATGGATGACATCAGCAGGATTACCAAAGTAGGGCATTTGGAATGTACTGCGTGTGACTAGCCTATAATGCATTGCTCTATACACAGACATAGGAACACACACAAAACATCCAGAACTGCCACACTCCAGCAGTACGCAGTTACCAGATTCGCTACAGAGATTACTGGGCTGCAACCTTCCCAGCAGTGTATTTCTAGGTTGGTGACATCAGTAGCCTTGGCAAAGTTGAGTATATGAATTGTAAGGAGTGCGAGTACCCTAAAAAGTATTGCTGCCTACACAGTCAGTGACAGACAGACATACAATTACTATGTCTGGTGTTAGAACACCTACCTCATTACTTTATCACACTAGCAGTATGCAGTTATAGCACACACAACAGCAATTACTGGGACATTTTGACCCCAAAGGTGTATTTCACAGTTGATGTCAACAGACATGCCAACGTAGGGCAATGGAGGTTGTAGTGCCTGTGACTGGCCTTAAAAACATTGCTCCCTACACTGACAAAGGAACACACATACTTACAATGTCTGAGAAGAGAACTCCTATCTAACTAATTTATTATGCTACAGCATTACACAGTTATAGCATGCGCCACAGAAATTACTGGGATATTTTTAGCCCAAAGGTGTATTTCACAGTTGATGATGTCAGCAGACATGCCAAAGTGGGGCAGTGGAGGTTGTAGTGCCTGTGAATGGCCTCAAAAACATTGCTTCTTACTCTGACAATGACACACACACAACCATTCGCATTTACAATGTCTGGGAGTTGTACCCCTACCTAACTAGTTTATTACACTACCGCATTAAACAGTTACAGCATGCACCACGGAGATTACTAGAGTACTCCTTCCCCAAAGGTGTATATTACATTGGATGACATCAGAGGCCTTGCCAAAGTTGAGTATATGAATTGTAAGGTGTGTGAGTACCCTAAAAAGCATTGCACTCTACACAGTCAGAGACAGACACGCACACAAACACACACAGTTGCCAAGTCTGGGGTTAAAACTCCTATCTAAGTACTTTATCCCACTACAGTAGAACGCAGTTACAGGATATACTATGGAGATTCCTGGGCTACTACTCTCCCAAAGGTGTATTTCACATTGGATGACATCACCAGGCTTGTCATAGTAGGGCTATGGGGAGGGCAGTGTGTGCATGGGCCATAACCCATTCATCTAGAGGTTGACATGTCACATGCAGGCACACATGGGGCCATATGTTACATGTACGTGTATACAGCTGCTAGATGGCTATTTCCTTGTACAGTCATGTTGCACAGCTGACATGTGCACCACATAGTCTGTAATGCTGACAGATACTGGTGGCTAGTATCTGCAGTGAGTGATATCTGCACATCCTGTGTTTGGGGCCCTTTGGCTGTGTGCTGGGTGGGACAGGCCAGGATGGCTCCTTGTCACGGTCACCCTCTTCCATATATCTATGTCTGTCTACATTTGGCTTATTATAGTGTGTTGTCCTTACTTATATGTCTGTATACCCATCCACTGTGTGTGCAAGGCATGAGTGGTGCATACTGACAAGTGTCTGCACTAACAACTGCAACTGCCAGATATGTCTGGTCCACTGGTCTTTGCAGACATGGCCTTCATGTGTTTAAGTGTGTGAGCATGCCCAGTATGGCCATCTGTATTGCATGTGTGGATCAAGTCCAGGTAGTTTGTACTGCAGTGCTGACCTTTGTGTTAAACGCCAACAGGTAGCATGCTGTCTCTGCAGGGTATCCATTGATCATTTGACATTGACTGTTTCTACATTTCTACACAGGATTAGAGGGGCACACCTGAGTATTACTATATTTCTAAGTAGGATGTGGGGCACACCTGACTATTTCTACATTTCTACACAGGAATGGGGGGGGGGCACACCTGACTATTTCTACATTTCTACACAGGAATGGGGGGAGCACACCTGACTGTTACTATATGTCTACGGGGGGGGGTACACCTGACACTTGTACACATTTGCTAGGACTGTACTGGTATGCTGGGTACTCCATTCCAGTCTGTATTCTTACCTATCGTACTGGCTAGAGGCATACCAGTGTACTTCAGATATTAGCTTTTAATTACCTGCATATTAGTTTCTGACTACCTAGCCTTCACAACTGACACCCGACTGCCTGGCCTGCTGTAGTCTGTCTGTGTAGGCCTGGGGGGAGGTTACCCATAGGCCTCATTCAGAGGCTATTTGTTTGTGTTTGTCTACATCTGTCCTGTTGGCTGTGACTGTTATTGGGTATGTGACCCCCCCCTTGACTGGCATGCGTGAGTCTCTTGCTTTGTGGGTGTTCCAGTATTGAGGGTGGTGCTGCAGGGCTGCCTGTGTCGGATGCACATAGTACACTCCCTACACATGGCTAGGCACAACTAGTGTAATGTTTGGCATCCCTTTTACTGTATGTGAGAGTCAGAAAGAGGTGTTATTCCCTGGGCCCCTCCCGTGTCAGTGTATGTGCTATGCGTTGCCTCTTTGCCAAGGCCAGGACATACTGGGCATACCTCCTTCTGCCTACTGAGGCAGGCTCAGGTTGTTCCTCCTCCGAGTCACTCTGTGCCTGTGCAGGCCTTGGCAATGGTGGGGGACTGTGTGGCGTGGCCCTCCCCCATGCTGTTCCTGCTGCAGTTGTTTCCACAGGGTCGCATTGTGTAGCATGGCACATACAAGGACAATTTGGGTACATATAGCTGGTGAGTACTGCAAGGCTCCACTGGATGTGTCCAGGCACCGGAACCGTGACTTCAGCATCCCAAACACATGCTTTATTATAATTCTTGTTTGTGCGTGTGCCTCATTATGGATCTCTTGTTTGGGTGTGTTTGCATTTCTGATGGGTGTCATCAGCCACGTCTCCAGTGCATATCCAGCATCCCCCACTAGGTGACTGTGTGGGATGTCTCCACTGGCAAATCTCTGGTACAGCTGTGTCAGATGCCAGATGTGGGAATCGTGATAGCTTCCATGAGAGCCAGCACACACATTCATTATTATGCCCTGTGCATCGCACACAACCTGGCAGTTGATGGAGGGGAAGCCCTTGCAGTTGATGTACACCATACCACGCTCACTGTGTGGTGCTCTGATGCATATGTGCTTGCAGTCTATTGCACCCACCACCTCAGGGTATTCCGCTATTTGGTGGAAGAGATGCATATTGCTGGTCAATGCCTCATGAGTGTTGGGGAAATATACGTGCTCCCCGACGTGCTGACATGGCATCCAGAAACTGGTGGAGTATCCTGGATACTGATGCCTGTGAGCTCCCCATCACATCCCCAGTTGGCCTTTGGAAGGTACCTGTAGCTAGTATTCTTAGGCCTACGCATATCTTTGTATCAACTGGGATGGGTTCCCCTCTGTTAGTTCTGTGTGTCAGGCATGCCTGGCACAGCTCAACAATTTGCTGTAGGAGGTCCCTGTCCACCCTATAGCGCTCCACTTTCTCCAGCTCATGTAGCCCTTGATAGGTTACCCTGAGTCTGTACACTCTTCTCCATCTCCTCACTGTGGGTTGCTCAGCAGCATTCACATCCTCACCACCCTTACCCTTTTGCACATGCTGGTTTATGATAACAAAAGCAGCCCCTAACATGTTTTGTCTTGCTTTTGTTTTGTAAAATTTCCCCATCTGTATACACCGGTGGTGCAGAGTTTTTGGAAAAGAACAAGGGGGAAAGGTGTTTGCATAGTTTATAGTAGTGTGCTGGGCTGGGCTGGTCTGCTGCCTGTGTAATTGGCTGATTCTGATACAGTTCACCTGCCAGCTAAGCTAGTTCTCCTTGATTACCTTCCTACTGCTGTTTTCCCTTCCCATTGCCTCCCTGTTTAAGCCCGTGTGCACACCGCACAAACACAGTGCTCAAATGTGCACACTGCTGCTATTTCCTAGTTTAACTTCCTTTTTCTTCCTGTAAAACTTGGTGCATGGCACGCACACCTGCTTACACTTTGTAAAGAGTGCTAGGCAGGTTTAGACACCCCCCTAGCTGAGCTGTGCTAAGCTAGGAGCAACCCCAAGCCACAGGGCTCCAATCCATTTACAGTATGCCTGACACACACCCCCATAATGCCACCTACCTCCTAGGCTTGCACCCAGCTATTCATACTCCTACACTGTTGGGACCTGTCTCACATGCTGGGGAAAACTGGGATTCACTATCCTTCCCCTCATGTGTATAGGATTGCCTGCTAATGCATAGTAACATGTCTCACACTGAGCCTCCCCCCTTAGCAGCCACTACTCACTAGCCAGGTTGTCTTCTGCCTGCCATTGACTTGCATGGCAGAATACTGATTTTAGTTAGAATGCTGATTTTAGGTTTGTTTTCTTATTTTCCCCCCAATCTCGTTTGCGTGTCACTGCCCTATGCTTAAACAGCCGAGATCAGCGAAAAAATAAATAAAAGTTCATTTTTTTTATTTTGTTTTTTATTTGCAATGCGAATGGCCTTATACTTGGCCATTGGCATGCTTCCTCAATGATATGCAGCCTTTATTTGAAGCTGTCATAGCTCCGTTTTGGATTTTGCAGAAATGTACTCGGTTACTAACCGAGTACATTTCTGCTGATTTCACTAGTCCTGAATGGATGGTCGCAAGCTTCCTGGATAGCAAAATCACCTCAATTGCATGGCTTTCTCCTGCAAATGGGGTGATTTGCATACAGGGGCTTCGTCCGTACAGGATTAGTGCAGGAGCTCCTGTGCACACCCCTGCAAGATGTTCCTGGATTGCACGGCAGACATATTGCCTGCTTGAGCTCCTGCACTGATCTTGCACTCCGTGCAAGCTTTTGAGAATCTCTGGGAATTAAGCGAACAGCAATGGGGGCTGTTGCCTAGATCGAGGTACAGTGTGGATAAGGGAATATTCCCTTTTCCCCACTGTAGTGTGATCTTGGAGTAAGAATAAAAAAGTAGTGAGAGCGTGGCGTGCCATCCCCCCCCCCCGCATATATATGGTTAGTGTTGTTTTTTTTGGGGGGGGTTATTTGTTTATTTTTTTTCTGGTTAAGTTGTTTTTCGTGAAAGTGCATTTCGATAAAAGTGCAATTTTGCGAAAAACTGCTTGCGTTATTACATTTCATTGAAACGTAATTTCGATTGGTCAAAGTAGACACACACATGTGTATATATATATATATATATATATATATATATATATATACATATACATATATATATATATATATATATATATATATATATATATATATATATATACACACACACACACACACACACACACACACACACACACAAACACACACACACACACAAACACACACACACGCGGGCACACACACACACACATATATTATGCATGTGTGTTTTTGTGTGTCTCTATACACAAGAGAGACAGGGAGAAAGAGAGCGAGAGAGAAACAGCATGTTGTTTTAAAAACACAATTGTATGGGAAAACACCTGGACTAACCATACTAAAGCTGGAGAAATAGAAAAACAACCAAGGCAAGGCTCTGGACACTGAAAAATTAGTGCCTTCATTCTTTTAATTACTGTCAGATCTTCTTCAGAAAATACTGCAACAAGGATACAAAGCAACATTTAAAAGTTACAAATACATCACATGGTGTAACATGGTCAGTGGTGGCCCAAATGATAGCCTGAAACTTATTTGAAATTTGACTTATCAATTAAAATGTTAAACTTAAAGAAATATTTGTGAAAATACATAAAATACATGTAAAAAATAAATTAAAAAGCATGGAATAATACTAAAAGTAAAAATTATTATATTTTCTGTGCTTGTAAAAAAGCACTTAATATTGGCTGTCTCATTGAGCTCTAGGGCACGATCAGTCCTATTTTGCCAAGTAGTTTCTCAGCATTTTAACAAGGTCTTAAAATCATCACTGAAACCGTCATCACAAATTGAATCAATCACAGGAAAAAAATGTTTCTTAAAGTCAGTGCAGAATGCAGCATGTTTTGTCAGAACATTAGTATAATCATTTTTCTTGATGGCAAGTCTGTGTTCATAATTTCTCCTATTTAAATATCTAATTGTTTTTTCTATATAGTAACTGTTGCATGATATGCAACAGGTTGCATATACAGGTTGCGTATACCACACATTTACAAATGCAGCTATACCTATCTTTTGCCCTAACCAATTCATTGCAATGTTTGAAGCAAACTGAGAAGGAATTGCTGATAAATTTGCATTGTTTACAGTGACCACGACTGAAGCTGCCAAATTGGTTGTGCATAGTAGAACCGGGCTTATGATGGTGACTACCTTTGAATATTGTCTTAAGGTTCAGTGGTTTCTTAAAGGTGAACATAGGTTTTTCACCTAAAATCTTAGCCAAATCAATGTTCCCTAAAACAGTTTTCCAGTTTTCTAAAATGATATTCTTGATTAGCCACAGCTCATTGGAAATAGTAATGGGAAAGGCTAATTTGCAGTTGTCAAATTGGACATTCTTTGAAATAACATTATCCTGAGCCACCAAATGGGTGGAATGCTGTCCATCTAAAATAGGATGTGTTGTTGTGCCTTTGAGAATCAGAATTTCATTCTCACAGGTGGTCAGCCAATTTTGGTCATAACCTCTGTTGAGGAAAAAGTCTCTTCATTTTGAAAGTTCATTTAAAAAGGCAGATTGGTCAGTGGTACCTGCTAAGTCTAATAAGCTGGCCTTTAACTACACCTCTTTTCATGTGTGTGGGGTATAGTCTATCTTTGAGGAGATACTGATTAATGAAACTTTTTTTCTGAAAATCTTACAGGTAAAAAAATTGATTCCTTATTGTAGGATATAGTGATGTCCAGAAAACTTAGACTATCTCCAAAACCACTCAGGGTAAAGTTAAGGAAATCTGTACTATTGTTCAAATAGCAAACAAAGGTGTTGAATTCCTCCACAAAAAGAAGAGATCATCTATGCACCTTCGGTAGAACAAAATATTATTAGCCAAAGGATGTGTCATCAGTTGCTCCTGTTCCCATTTGGCCATGACCAAATTAGTGAAAACTGGAGCAAATCTAGCTCCCATTGCCACACCAGATGTTTGCTTGAAAAATTTGTCTAGAAAAATGAAGTAGTTATTGTCAAGATCTAGGTCCATTAGAGAGCAAATAGTATTGATTTTAGCATTGTCAAAGGATGTTAATTTATTTAAATATTTCCTTAAATACTCCGTGCCTATTTTCTGAGTAATACAAGCATAAAGGGAAACAACATCAAGAGAAGCAAAAAGAAAAAGTGTGTTTTTGGTAGTGAAGCCATTAAGCAATTCCATAATCTGCCATGAATCATGTAATACTGTGAAGCTTGGACCATGGGATTCAGAATGTGGTCTTGGTCTAATAGAATGGAAATGGGCTTTGTCTTAGAAAAGGCATCTGACACTATTGGGCTAAATGGAAGTGTGTTCCAATTGGACTTCTGGAATTCCAAAGAAGTAAGCAATTTTGGGAAATTCAACTTGGAGAAAAGAGAACATATCATGGTCAATGTTTCCCTGACTGAACATGTCAAAAATTACCATGCCAATGTCAGAAAAAAACTCTTATTGATAATCTCCATTGTCAGGTGTCATCATCCAATAAGTTGAATATATCTTTATTATAATCAACAGAATTTGTAAGTACTAACATCCCACCTTTGTCCACCTTCATAATTCTTAAGTCTGCTATGTGATAAATCAAGAGTGCACCTTTCAGAACTTGTTAGGATGTAAAATTTGAGTTTAAATGTTAACTTGTTCCTCAAGTCTTCCTCACTAAGGTTATTAAAAACCTGAAGAGTAGTATTTAGTGCAGGATTAAACATACTTCTTTTCATTAACTTGCCAGTGCCCGAATCAAATGAAGGAACATTATTCATAATATGCAGCAAATTAAGTTTCCTTATGTATAATTTAACATCTATAAGCACTTTTGTAATGTCTACTGAATTGGTAGAGATAAAAGAGAAACTCTTTTCCAACACACATAAATGCTCAGCAGACAAAGTAACGTCTCTTACATTTAATATTTCTATCCCAAAGTCTACGTAATTAAAAGAACAGAAGCACTAATTTCTCAGTGTCCCGTTGCCTTGGTTGTTTTAGTATTTTTACAGTTTTAGTGTGGTTATGCATGTTGCCTTATTTATTTCTCCACCGATAGGTCTTCTATATCAAGCAAAAATTATTTTCTATATAGCCACCAAAATACCTGCACTATTATTTAATGCAAGTATCCCACTAAACACAAGTGGTAACCCATTTTAAACTAAACATATGCCTCAACTGACCCTGGCAGTACTGCAAAACCACCTCAGAACTGATGCCAGATACACTCATGACTTTTAAATATTCACACCTTATCAGTGAACATAGGGTGGTATTTCTAACGTAAAGGCAGAAATGCTGTTTTGCATATGTTATCTGGAAACTGTTGTAGGGAACAACTCAAAACACAAAGTAAATAAGAAAGTCATGTACTACTAAATCAGTTGCTGTAACATTCATTCCTAAGTGCCTACTATTTCTGATTTCATACCTTTCCCTGAAAGGTTATTCCTTGTATCTCTACTCTGTGAGAAATACTTCTACACAACATCCAAACTACTCTGAAATTCAAGATAAAATCCAAAACATGGCTAATTTGTTACTTTTGTGTGACTGTTTTAAGAATGAAAAGTAATGTTCCTAGTAATGCAATTTGTCATGTGATATTTATTTCTCTTTAAAGAAGGAAAATATGTGGAATTTTGTGAAATTCACTTGAGAAAGCTTATGTGAAAATGTGTAGTATTTTATTTTATTTTTTTACATTTATGGAGTTGCAATTAATAAAGATTTATTTTATTTCAGCTCTTGTGTGGTGTCTAGTGCAATCCATTCTTGTTCACTTCTACACATCCCTTTACATTTCTGTGCTCTTTTATCTTTAAGTTGTGCCTCCTTATGACTGCATATTTGATGCCCTGGAGATAGTGCTCTACTGGTTCTGTTAATTCCACTTAGGTACATACAAGTTTTTGTCATGTTGGCTTACTCTTCTTTCTTCAACACTACAGATATTAAGTTCTGTTTGCACCTTTTAGTATGTCATCTAGCATATACTTTGTATCAATGGGTGTGTTTTTCTTTTGTTTTTTTTTTTGTTGAAGTAGTTCTATTCTGCTACTGTTTATGAAGATGTGGGATCATCAGCAATGTGTGCATTACACCAGGTGTGGTCTTATCAAATGTTGCTTGATTGCAAAATAATACTTCATAGCTATGTGATCACATGAATTAAGGTCTTTGGGTCCGACTAAATCATTTCTATCTATCTATCTATCTATCTATCTATCTATCTATCTATCTATCTATCTATCTATCTATCTTATCTGTTTATCTCTCTATCTACCTACCTTTCTAGCTATCTATTTTATATCTGTATCTCTGTTTTGCCTAACTTGATTTTCCTGCAAATTCCTTATCTACTATAAAATGCAGTTTCATAATTGATAAGAAAAAAAATTAATAAATATTTACATTTTGGTGTAATACCGAGTTTTGTTGCCCACATTTGGACAATGGAGAACTTCCTTCTATTGGTAAACCAGATGAGGTCGTAACTTAGCCGGAGAGCTTCTTCAAGCCACAACTTAAATGTCATTGTATTTCATTCATAATAACTGCTAATGCAGTTTCTATTAATGTTTCAGGAGGGATTTCAAACTTTTAGGGGTTTTAACTTTTAAGTTTTATATTTTAAGTAAGGAGAGCTTAGGCATATCCCTTGGGAAAAAAATGTTTTTCCTTTGTTTTTTTTTTTTTCTGATTGAAGCTTCATCTGGTTAGGACCTGATGCAACTTGGAAAGACATGGCAAAACTAGCTAGGGATATAGGTCGGAATGGCATTGATATTCCTGGGCAGATTATTGTTTTGCAAGCCAGGGTCAGATGGTCTCGCAAATGTATGTGCTACTTTTTTCCTACAGATGCCAAAGCCTCCCACCCCTAACAACACTTCAGTGCAAATGTTTATACCTCTCCACACCTTTAAATTTGTGAATCTGAGTTGCAGTACAACTCACTGATTAAAGAACATTTACCTTTTGAAGTCTGTGAATTTGACATCAAAGGGGTTGTTTAACATGCAGTTTCTGCAAAATCCTGTAGATTACCTCTTCAGTGAAACAGCATGTTTCAGGCACCTCATTAACATTTATTCTTATAAATTGGTGGTTCTGAAGTATTAGATTAGTGGAAGCAATCACGCGTACTGTTTGTTTACCTGTGTATTGTCTGCATCTGAAGTTTTGACTTCATTTGTTGTCATTAAGCCCATAAATTGATAGATTATGTTACTCTTGTGCAAATATTATGTTCATACCAGCGACTATATTTTGGCACAGAAAACAGGCATATGTATAATGTCTTTGTTAGATTATATGCTCTACAGCCATTTACTGCTGCGTAGCTGATTCCATATGGTTGTGAAAAAATAACTCAATATCAGCAAAGGTGAGAGCTGTGAACTTAATAGCTAAGCATTTGCAATCATTTCTATTTCCATTGCACTACTAATACCACAGATAAAAAAAACACCATATAATATGGTCACTGAGATTTGTCGAAGGCTAAATACCTATAGAGTAAACTTCTGTAGAGTAAGGTCAAAGAAAAAAAAACTCATGTAGCAGGTAAGAACTATGATGATGACTTGCAGACAATACTGGCTAAGTATGGTTTGAATCATATATGAATAAGACATTGTTAAATATATATCTGGAAGGCACGACAGAACATTATTTAGTGAAGCTGTCTTGGATTACATTTGCCTGCAGCAAATGTTTAATACTGGAAGCATGCGGGAATGAATATATACCCTTTTTAGAAACCAATGCCTTCAGTGACTATGTGTATAGTAGTATATGCAATAAATAACCTATGTAATATATAACACTCAACAGTAGAAAAAAAAACAAGCAAATTTAAAGTAAACATGGATTTGTTGTTTGGTAAGGTATGGCATTTCATAACTTTCACTTAAGGTCAGTATTTTGCTTTTGAGAGATATGAATGTGACCATTCAGGCATGAGATGTATGCAAACTGCTGATTCTTTTTACTTTTTGTATGCATGAAAGAGTCAGTATTTACATAGCTGCCCAGTAAATATTAATATGTTTACAAGCACACAGTACAAGTTTATATGTGAATATAAGTATGCTGACAATACAAAATTATCCTTTTTTATTTCCTTAAATTTATTTTTAAATCACCTGTTTGTGGTCTGTGTCTTTTCAGTCTCAGTTACTTTTTATCCTAAGTTGATACTTTTTGCCATTATGTTGTGTATAAATTTTATTTTTTCAGAATTGTGTCATATAACAAAAGGAAAAAAGTCACGGCTAAAATCAGGAAGAGCAACTCCCATAATGATAGGAACTCTCTAAATTAAACAGAAGACTAAGAGGGCCAGTTAAGTCCAAAATGCCAATTATGAGGTCAAGATAAGGCTAAAGACAGCCACAGGGTCTTCTATAGCTATACCCAAAGCCTGGAAGGCAGCACGTCAGTGTGCCAAACTGGTGATCAATAGTGTCATCTTCACTGAGCCGAGTGATATAGTGAATTTGTTGACTGACAAATTCAGCTCAAACTTCGCCTCACACTCCCCACCTCCCTCCATGAAATACCTACTAACATACTCCCCCCAACTATTAAAAGGGAGCAGATCCTGGTGGCACTCCATAAGGCCAAAAACACAGCCTCAGTGGGCCCCAACAATATCCTGAGATGCTTCCTAAATAGCTGGAAGCATCACCTATCAGGATCACTCGAGTCACTTTACAACTATGTCCTCAAAACTAGCTTTGTTTCATGAGAATGGGGGACTACAAAGATCATCCCAATTCACAAGGGTGGACCATCCACTGACTCAAGAAATGACAGATCTATTGGTTTGACTATTTTAATATGCAAAGCCATGGAATGAATTATCACAGAAATGATCAACGAAGACATAGGCAACATTCATACATTGGACCCAGTCCAGTTTGACATTATCAAGGAAAGATCATGCTTTCAAAACTTGATAGAGAAGGTCACCAAGGAAATGAATAAGGGGGGAAGGGTACAAACTGCCTACCTGGACCTGGTTAAAGCATTCACTATAATACCCCACTCAGATATAGTTGACAAACTCACTGAATTGGGCATAAACCTTACATAACTCACTGGATTACCAGAAGGTTCTCATACAGGACCCAGGAAGTCAGGATTGGTGATACCACCTTCACTAAGAGACCGGTCCCTAGTAACATGCCTCAGGATACCTACTTCTTGGAGGTAAAGGCTTCTGTCAAGGGCTTTTGGTTGACCAGATTTGCAGATGACTGCAAACTGAGAGCTATCATAGATTTTCCCTATTTCACAAACATCTTACAAGAGAGTTTAACACAGACAAGTGACCAGTGCCAATGTCACAAACTAAAACTCAATGTCAAGAAATGCATTTTAGTGCTTTTTGAGAAAACTGTCACACAGGCTAATTACTCCATTAAAAAGACACCCCTAAGAGCTGACATGTAATTCAGGGATCTGGGAACATATGTCGACATTAATCTGGTCTTTGACAAACATGTGTCCAAGGTACTAAGAAAATCATTCTATGTCACCCAACTTATAAGTAAGGGCATGGCATCCCATTCCAAGAAAGTCATAGTGCCACTTTATCCAGTCCTTATCAAACCTGTCATTGAGAATAGTACCCCTTCAGCATGTAGCTGACTAAACATATGCAACAGTTGGAACACTCACAAAAATTCCTTACTAAGAGAATCCAGGGTATAAACACATTGTCTCTATATGGATTGCCTTAAAGCCCTATCTCTGTAGTCTGTCTTCTGCAGGTTACTGGGAGGCGATGTATGTCTGGCATGCAAGTCATCCTCACATCCAGCTCCACTGGACCTTTTGCACATCTGCAAAATGAATAGCATCACAGCCAAGACATGCAAAGATTTCATTTTGCTTGTGACATAAATAAGACATGTTGGTGAGATAGATATGTATCTCAGAAGACCCCCATGCTCTTGAATAGGCTCCTCGTCCATGTGAAGGAAAGCCCATCCCTAACCTTATTTAAACATAACCTCAGCCAATGGATGAAAAATAAGAAATTCACCCTGGGTCTTGCTCTCTAACAGTCAGAGGCAGACAGTAATACCCAAACCAATATGCCCCCTCATAACTTCTATAAACCTCCTAAGTGACATTCCCCCTCTTATAAATGTCCAAGATACATAGAGACACAATTGGATTGGATTGCATGGCTAGCCTTATAAGGGCCCTGGTGGGCATTAGCCTAGTATATAACTACAGTATGAACCTATAAACCTATGCTAGAAGCCTTCACCGTCCCTATGATTTGCTTTTACTTCACTGACAGCTCTGTGACTTTGTTTGCAGAATATTCATGAGCTACATTTCCTTCTTCCTAAAATATAAGAGCTTTATGCTGTTGAGACACTATCCCTTCTACATGATCACTACCTTGTTTATTGTCTTCTTTCTTTACTTCTCAATTCTTTTTATTGCCCCCTTTTTCCTTTTATTGCTGCTGATTTCAGTATTTTGCAGACATAAAGCATTACAGGTATGATAATCCCCTCCATGTGAGATATTTATTAAAAGTCTAACTACCACATCTTCTTACATTAGCTGCTGTTTACTCTATAACTCCCCATTCAATGCTACATATGAGTCAGAACAAACAGTTTGCTGTTTCATAGATAGATTTTCATCAATGCTGATTTTGCAAACCTGGTCAGTCATTTACAGCCATGTATATGTAGATGTTATGAAACAAATTTTGTAATGTCCTTTGTGTCTTTTATTTGTTCTAATTGTGAATACTTTTACATTTCAATGATATCTTACTGCAACTTTGCATTTCTACCCATATACTGGTTAAATTGCTCAGAAATAACAGAAACAAAAATGACACAATGTTTTCATTATATTTTAATACTGTAATTGAGCTTGTATGCAATAGAATCATGTGACGCATATCAGATAAACAATTTAGCCATTCACTCCTACTCTGATTACCTGCTTAATCTAATTCAAGGTTATGCAAAAGCCACAGTCTGTTCTAGTAAATACCAGTTACAAGGCAGAGATACCAGTCTTGGATAAGGCACCTATGTATTGCAGAACATATACACTGACATACACAAAGAATGTAAGACAGAGGTGATAATCATGGACAAGATACCTGTCTATCACAGAACATATACACTTACTTACACACAGAATGTACAAGACAGAGTTGATAATCCTGGACAAGACACCTGTCTATTGCAAAACATATACACTTACTTATTTAAACAATGAATGCAAGACAAAGATGAAAATCCTGGACAAGACACCAGTCTATTGCAGAACATATATATATTTACTTACACATAGAATGTAGAAGACAGAGATGCTAATCCTGCAGAAGACACCTGTCTATTCTCGAACACATACACACTTACTGATACACAGAATGCACACCTATAGACAGTATGGAGAATAGTGTGCTTATTTCTTTATTTATTTTCCCATTGTTTACTGGGTAGTCTCATTTACCTACAGCATGCCCTTTCTTTGAATAAGAAAATTGGAGTACCCAGTAAAACTCCACATGGATGCAGTTAGGTCATGCAAGCTCTACACAGAAAACACCCTACGTGAGAACAGAACTTGTGAACCAAGCTTTGTTAGACATCTACATTAACCATAGTGCCACACTGCTACCCCTACCAAAAAAGAAAAAAAGTAATATGGATGATTTATTATGTTTAACATGATTTAGCAATCATTGTTTGCTTCAGTTTCATTAAGTATCTTCACATTTTCAGAGATAATAGCATTTACTGCATCTAATAAAAATACTTCTTCTGAAAGAGATGGGTTGGCAATATAAAAACAAAATGTTCCAATACTAAGTAGGTAATAATACCTAATGTGCAGATGTGTGCACACTATGTTATATTCCACTCTTTCTCATGTCCAGTAATAACTGGGACTGCTTAAATATGTTTATCAATTCTATCCATTTGACCGAGGATGAAAATCTAACACATCTCCTGGAAACTTTGGTAAGACTGGCCCTGAATTAGATTAAGCAAGACTGAAAAATGATAAAGGTAAATGAATGGACATGTCTAAAATAATAATAATAATAATAATAATAATAATAATAATAATAATAATAATAATAATAATATTAATAATAAAAGCACAGCTGGCAGTCAGACTTAAGCAATCAGTAAGCAGAATATTTTTTCATGTTTTGAAAACTGATAAATTGAAGCCTACTGAACAAAATAATAAATGAAATAAGTTTCTTCTCAGCATTGATTAAGCTCTGCTATATTGTCTTAAAATATAAGGCAGAAAACAAGACTGGGATTGAAAATCTATATCTCTGTTATTCATCCCATGAATGCATTAAGCACAAACCACCTTCTAAAACAATTTGTTTTGTTTGCTTTGGAGGTGGCCAGTGTAGAAAAAGTAACATTTAGGCAACTGACATGGTCTTATTTCCTACTTAAACTTGTACAGCTTGGTTTCACTGAATGAAAAACCGAGGAGACAATTTCCTTAATGGCCACAGTCTACTATCTAACATTTCCTAATACTGAACTTACAATACATGAAAGTGTAAAAGTGGAGAAGACAGTCTTAAAAATATATTTAACATTAATCATAGCCATAAAAATTATACTTTATCATTTTCTATCAGTAACAATGTTGTTTCCGACCAGTCAAGTACCCGCTGTCAGTAATGTGTTACTTAATTTAGCTCTGTCATACTCTGATTTATACCAGCTTGCATTTCTTAATAATTAATTACAAATAAAGTAGCCCTAGTGAAATCTATATATATATATATTAAAGTAAATCTTTATTCTCAGCTTATTTAAGATAATAATGTAATTTCCTGAGGTCGTACTCTGGAACACCATAGTTATTAATATAGCAGGCCAAATCAAGGTCAAAAAGGTACTTCCTTTCTGTTCAACATAACTTTGTGTTCAAAAGATGTTAAATAGAGTGTGGCAATAAATATTGCTACAACTGACCATTTCAAAGGATTTCTTTAGGGAAAAGCTATTTTTTTTTAATATATCATGCAAGTTGCAATGAAACATTCATTTCAAACAGCTGTTTTATATTTATTCTACTAGTTCAGAATGTATTAAATGCCAAAAAGCACTTGTCTGTTCCACTGCTTCATTTCTTATGTGAAATATTATAGGTAAATACAATTATTTTGCCATTCATGTTCTATCAACTGAACAGCACATTATTAAATATAAAAAATGCAGTTAGGATTTCTAGTGTGCATCCTTATGATATTTTATTTGCCCCTATTTTAATACTTATAATATTTTCATACAGAATAAAATTTATTTTCATGCATCGCCTATAGTGATTCTGTTTGTTTTATGGCAAGAATGACCATCAATAAGAAAACAAGGCATTAAATTAAAAGAATGGGAAAACATTTCAGGAACCATTTATTTTCAAGTATTTACTCATGATACAACATGTTCTATATAACATAGGTGTTATATGCCCATAATATGAGAGTATCTTAAACTGAAATATGGAAAGATATAATACTATTAACTTTTAAGTCAGACCCATTACATTAGGTGTTCAGTATGGAAGTCATAGTATAGGGGAAGAAGCATGGAAGACAGAAAGTAACATCATAACCTCTAGGTCTTGTGTCTTTCGGCTTTTCCCAGTTAGGGGTCGCTACAGCGGAACTCCGGTCCGCTAATGATTGGCAGTAGAGTTTTACGTACTGGCTTGCCAGGCCTAATGCACAACCTTCAACGAAAGAACGCCCGTTCACACATGTTGCCACACAGAAGATGCTCTAACTGAGAATCGCACAGGCAACGTCTAACTGTGAGGCGACAACGCTACCGCAGCACCAAACCTCTAGGTGACAACAAAATAAACCCCACCTATACTTACACAGCCAATCTCAAGGGCATACATTTAATGTAGTTATACCCTAAGAACATAATGTAACATTAATATGCACCCCCTCACTCCAAGACAAAACAAATTCCTTCAGCTGTCTGAAACTTCGGCTTTTATAACAACTGTCGTTGTGTTGTGACAAGCATATCTACACACCAACAGGAAGGAATAGGTTCATTTAGCATTTTTTTTGTTTCTTTAATCATGTCTTGTTGAAACAGTATGCACTTACATTGTTTCAGATTTCACTTTTCTTCAGTTTGTGTGACATAGTATGTACAAGTTAGGGGACTGTGAGGGTAATCCCCTCACGCTGATTCAAGTGGAGACACGCCTGATACAAAAAATGCTTTTTTGTATTTTTAGGCATTTTTGAGATGTGTATCCGTACAGAAATACTGATCAAGCCTAATACATTTCTGTATGACTCAATCGAGGCTAGAGAAAGTCTTGTTACCCACTATATGAAAAGTTTGTAATTCAGATCAACGGAATAGCTCTTTTATTATGTGTGTACTGCTCATAGAGTCAAACCATAGCATCTAATATTTAATTACTGACCATAGAGGAAGGCAGAGACAAAACTGCAGAGAACTTCAGCTGTTCAGAAATTCAGAATATATAATGAAGGCCATGTACACTGGATAGATAGCAAGAACAAGCAACTGGGGTGAAAGAAAGAATAAAATAGGGAACGAAAGAAAGAAAGTAAATTAAGGACATATTATTTTATGTGATATACAAAAATTACAAGATGTTAAATTGCACCCAGTTAAAATCATGACAACTGCATTTTGTATGTACAGCAAAGTTTAATAATGCACCTAGGAGTCTGTTTTCTGAAGTTATTATTTTGTAAACTTGTGATTCTGAAAATAGAAACCTATGATCTTATTTACTGGAATGAGGAGCATAGCTCTCAACCATCCCTCTCCAAAATGAGGGATACTGCCTTTCATAATGTGGAACAAATGGGCAAAATGTGGAACACTCACTAACGGCTTACTAACAACTTCAACTAGGAAGCTTGTATGATCATTAAAATGTGATATTTTTAATTATATAATAGCTGTTTTAAAGAATTGGTATGATTCAGTTCTATTTACCATAGATATCAGTTAAAAAATTGCTAACACTGAATGCGTGACAAATCCTTTCAGTGTGGAATTTTGAGGCATATGAATGTTTTAAGACTCCAAATGAGGAACATTTCTTGTAATTAGGTACACTTGAGAGGCATGATGAGAAGATTCTCAGCACTGCATTTGGCAGAGCTGGTGCCATTTGTAGCTTGTAGAAATTTTACGTCAGCAGTTTTTATTGTGCAATGAATAGTTGTGAAGGTCACTAGATGACTCATCAGCATTCATATTGGAGTTATTGCAAACTGCCATGAAAATATCACTGTATTATTTTAATCTGAGAATTAGGGGATTGTATGTTCTTCTATAGCAGCTTTTTCGATGGTGGTTTGATTCTTCTGCAACTAGGAATCTATTTATCAGAGTTGAGTCAGTTACACAGCACAGAACAATAAAGCTCTGACTGTAAAATAGACCCCATTGGTGGAAATAGTAGCCCAGTCACTGGAGAAACTGATGAGGGGGAGAGGGAGGAGTAATGAGGGAGTTCTTGTTCATCCCTGCGGAGACAAGAGACCACGCTAAAGTGCTTGCTTCATGGGGGACAGAATACGGCATGTACATACTGATGGGCTATGAACCTGACAAAAGCAGATGACATGCCCTTAACAAGGTCCAATGCATGCTGATCCCCAAGCATTCCAATAGATATGTGCCATGGGAACTGTCTGGGTTTTAAGTTAAAAACAAAACTAATAGTTCCTCAAGCAACATGATGACATCACTACTATTAGTTGATCCAAGCATCTGGATGGAGGAAATGAGCCCTAATTGCCTACATGGGTGGCACAGTAGTGCAGAGGTTAATGCTGTTGTCTCACAGCAAGAGGTTCTCGGGTTCGATTCTCAGCTGTGTTGCCTTCTGTGGGAAGTCTGCATGTCCTCTCTGCACATTCCAAAAGATGTGTATCTGGAGTGTTTAACCCCAGGCTTCTGCTGAAAATGGGCTCTGTTCTAGTTGGTCTTTCCCTGTAAACAAATGCTAAATAAATGGATGCTTGAAGATCAGCAGGGATTGTGGAAGTCAAAAAAATGGGATTAAATTAGAATTTGGCCATAATACAAGTGAAAACTCACTTTCTTGCTAATGGTGTGCTTATGCATTTAGCATTTTTTTTCTCCTAGTATAGCTGTTTGACTGTGTTGGTGAAAATACATAAAGCTCCTCCTCAAAGTAATTCTGTATTGTTGAAAATAGCAGTCCTATTCACATAATGAATATTCAAATTACATGCCAAGTCTCCTTTATGTTACAGTGCTTTGCTACACATTTGTCACTATCCTGAACATGTTGTGTACATATTCACTAGCCATTCACTTGATATTGTACAATGTGAGCAGGCAAGCATGTATGTGCTGTCTTTGCACTTGACCTCACAATAATAACCAAAAGTAAAAGTGTAAACATAACTAGCACCAGTTATTGGCAGTGCATACTTTATCTTAGTAAGCAATGTCATATTTTTGCAAATACTATTGGAATATAGCATTCTTGTGGACAGTGTAATCCTTCAAGATAACAATTAAGCATTTTTAGACCCATTTGTTAGGGCACAATAAAAAGACTGATTTATCCATTGCACTTGTCTGTCCACATATGTCTTTCTAATGTCAGAGGTAAATAAAGATAAAGAAAGCAATAACACAATAAAATAATAATATGCTGGTGATAACAACCAGGGAAAAAAATTACTGGCGATCTCATACACCTGATGACCATCTGTTTAGTGGACCAAATTTTGGTCTCCTCGTATTTGTTGTAAATACAGTTTGTCCAGAAACAGGAGGTCGAACCCACTTAAGCAAAAGTACACTACATCGGAAGTGCACTTTTGCGAAAGATGATTTGCCAAAGCACGTTACAGTGGGGATAAGGAAATATATCCTTTTCCACACTGTAGTGCGATCTCGGAGTTAGTATATTTAAGTAGTGGGGATGCAGTCCACTTTCGATGAAGTGTACTTTCGCAGAAGTGGGGCTTTACTTTTCTTTTTTAAAATTGTGAAATTTTGATAAAGAAAATTAGACCCTTACATACATATATATATATATATATATATATATATATATATATATTATATATATATATATATATATATATATATATATATATATATATATATATATATATATATCTCGACAGATATACACACACAGATATATATATATATATATTTATAGATGTTGGACGGCAAAGTGGTGCAGTGGTTTGCATTGTTGCTTCATAACAAGAAGCTCTTGAGTTTGATTCTCAGCTGGGGTGCTTTCTGTGCGGAGTCTGCATGTCCTCCCTGGAGTCATGTGGATTTCCTCTGGGTGCTCTAGTTTCCTTGCATGCTACAAAGGCATGCGACTAGAGCATTTCTCCCCAGGCCTCTACTGAAAATTGGCTTGTTTCAGGTCAGACTTTCCCGATAAATAAATCAAGTCACTCTTTATACAGTCCTTAATAAATGCAATCAGAATTTTAATTATTTATTTAATTTCCAGACAGTTTTCTGTTTGCAGTTTTTGAATCACCATAATTTACAAATGTTTGGTGCCTACATTAATCAATGAATTTAGAGAGCATAAACTGTAGTAGAAACAGTTTGTTATCTGGAGTACAGAGAAAGAAAGAAAGAAAGAAAGAAAGAAAGAAAGAAAGAAAGAAAGAAAGAAAGAAAGAAAGAAAAAGAAAGCAGAAATTATATTCTTTAGTTGAAGAGACACACACACACATGTTGCATAGACAGACATGACCAGTGCATGTACAGGAGGTTGATTCACTTTGCCCCACAACTCTAGCAAATACCAGTTCTTAGGATCCGCATGATTTCATATGTGGGCAAAGCTCATATCTCAGGAGTACAAAAGTTTGAAATTCATGAAGAAAACTGTTTTCAGTCTTGAATCAAGAAGGAGAGATGCACTTTACTGTGACCATTCATCTATGGTGAATGTACAGTCTCAGTTCTAGACCACCTTATGGTTTTCTACACTGATTGATTAATTCCAAGTAGCAGAGCCCAGAAG